>NW_016806895.1:735473-763309 GCF_001698545.2 Rhinopithecus bieti | reverse complement strand
CCACTGCACTCCAGCCTGGGCGACAGAGCGAGACTCCGTCTCAAAAAAAAAAAAGAAAAAATCCAGATTCCATGTACATCTTGATTTCCACCTTCTCTTAAAAAATCAAAAGATCTGGCCACACTAGCATTATATTTTCTATTTTCTATAGCAGTAAGTGGCTTCAGCCCTTCCCCTCACGTTTTCCCAGAACCTCGTGCTCTCTTCATTGTCTCATCTATCTAAATTAACTGCAAACATTTGAATTTGCAACCCCCAGTTTAGCCATTACATTGTTCTAACTCTGTTGTTATCAAAGACAATTGTTTTGGCCGGGTGCCACATGTTTGTAATCCAAGTACTTTAGGAGGCTGAGGAGGGTGGATCACTTGAGCTCAGGACTTCAAGACCAGCCTGGACAACATGTTGAAACCCTGTCTCTACTAAAAACACAAAAATCAGTCAGGCATGGTGGTGTGCACCTGTGGTCCCACCTACTTGGGAGGCTAAGGTGGGAGGATTGCTTGAGCCTCAGGGGCAGAGGTAGCAGTGAGCCGAGATGGCGCCACTGCACTCCAGCCTGGACAACAGTGAGACTTTGTCTCAAAAAATAAAAAATATAAAGACAATGGTTTTCATTTTTTTTTTTAAGCAACAGCTCTTTTGTTCAATTAAAATCATATGCTTATTCCCAAATATATAAAATACATGAATGTGGGGCTGGGAAGAGAAAGGGCTCCAAGTCTTGTCTATGGGCTCCACTATACCCCACAACCCCAGAACCTCTCTGGGCCACATGGGGCTCCAGGGATCCACTAGAAAGACAGCTGAATGGGGCCTGAGGTAAGGCCATGGCAGAGGTTAGTTGCAGGAGAGACTTTCAAGGGCATAAGAATTACACGTGGGCTTTATCACCATGCAGATTCCTTGGCTCTGCTCACAGAGCTTTTCTTTAGCAAGTCAGAGACATAGCTCCAGAAAGTGCTTGTAAAGAAAGTGCTTGTGGATGAAGGAGGTGGTCCACAGACCACACTGTAAGAAACAGTAGCCTGGCCACAGAATGCAAAACAAAGCTGACTCCTTTAGGGATGTAGCCTGGACCCATAGCCCCATCAGCACCTCTTCTCAAATGGTTCACCAGCACTACAGAACTCATCCATACCATGGTTCCTGAGAAATACTATGACGAGCAGGAGGGCAGGCTTATAAAAAAAATAGGGGGTTAGAAAAATAATTTAAGGTTGGGCACAGTGGCTCACACCTGTAATTCCAGCACTTTGGGAGGCTGAGGCGGGTGGACCACTTGAGGTCAGGAGTTCAAGACCAGCCGGGCCAACATGGTGAAACCCCGTCTCTACTAAAAATACAAACATTAGTGGGGTGTGGTGGCGTGTGCCTGTAATCCCAGCTACTCGGGAGGCTGAGGCAGGAGAATCTCTTGGACCTGGGAGGTGGAGGTTGCAGTGAGCTGAGATCACACCATTGCACTCCAGCCTGGGTGACAAAGTCAGACTCCGTCTCAAAAAAAAAAAAAAATTAAAATCTCTCTTTTACACACACACACACACATACACACACACACACACACACACACACCCCCCACAGAATAAAAGCCCTAGAACGCATCTTCTCCCAAAACAAACCAGATTTGTGAGCACAGAGACCTGCTAAGACCCATTCCATGATGATTTAATGCAAACTTCAGCATGCTTCCAACTCATCCTTGTATTCTCCTTTTATGGTACCTGGCCTTGTCACAAAGTATGAGATATTTTAGGATATGTTTTTCTGGGCTACCCATATGTTGTGAGACTGGCACTTAAGCTGAACTGCTGCCTCTGTATAATCCATCTGAGGTGGGAGGAGCAACATCCATTGTTCTCTTGCTTAAGAGGAGTGAATGGAACCATTTATCCACTCAGAAAATTTCTGAACTACAAATTTTTGGTAGGTAGATCAAAAACTGAGTTATACTCCAAAACCTTGGTTGGTAAAACTGGCGAGCAATTGGGATACAGCGAAAGTACACATGGTTGCACTGGAACTGGACTTGGTAAACGCTGCTTCATTTAGAAGTTTTAAAGCTACAAACAGAATATGTTTTGTCACATTATTTCTTCCCTCTCTTTTTTTTTTTTTTTTTGAGATGGAGTTTTGCTCTTGTCGCCCAAGTTGGAGTGCAATGGTACAATCTCTGCTCACCACAACCTCCGCCTCCTGGTTTCAAGCGATTCTCCTGCCTCAGCCTCCCGAGTAGCTGGGATTACAGGCGTGCACCACCACACCTGACTAATTTTGTATTTTTAGTAGAGACGAGGTTTCTCCATGTTGGTCAGGCTGGTCTCAAACTCCCGATCTCAGGTGATCCGCCTGTCTCAGCCTCCCAAAGTGCTGGGATTACAGGCATGAGCCAACACTCCTGGCCTATTTCTTCTTGTATTAATACACTCAAAGCCCTTTTGGCATAAAGAAGCAGATAGGGAGTAAAGAAAAACCTTGTATTCTAATATTGATGTCATGAATTCATAATGATAATTCCTACAATGCTCTTTTGTGGATAGATACTATACTCCCACTTTTCTGATAGGATAACTGAGAAACAGGTTTAGCAAGAATGAAAAAGTCCAAGGAAGAATCACATTTTCATATCCATTTATGTGGCCTCTCAGAACAGTATCAATTTTTAAATTGATCTGAATCGCCTTTGTGGCTTCTCCAGCAGGCCAAGAAAGATAGCAAGGGAAAATGATGAGCAGAGCAGGGCAAGATGTGAATCTCAAGTCATTAACCACTCCGTCAGCCTCCTCTACTGGAAGGAAAGGGAACCCACGGCTAACCTGGCTCCAGAATGGGGTGGCTCGGGCAGGCTGGGTAACCATGGCAATAGCACACCAGAGCCAGAGGTGTAACAGCAAAGGCACAGTCTCGACTCTCCTCTCCCTTCATCCGGCTCTCTCTCCTTTAGGTGAGCGATTTTCTAAGAGCCTTGGTGTTTCTGCTTTTTTAAAAAAAATTCTTTTTAGCACAGATTATTCCCTGACTACAATGACAATTTTGTACGAAGGAGTCAGGTGCAAGTAGGCTGTGTCAAGGTAGGAAGAAGGGCATTCTTCCAAGCCTCCGCAGCCCACAGGCAGGTCTGAGCCTAAGCAGAGACGGGCCCCCAGAGAAGCACCCAGGCTTTGCTCACCCTGCAGGACAGCCAGCAGTGAGCAGCCTGCAGTCATCTGCCCATGCAATGTCCCAGGGCAGCTGTGTAGAGAGGTAGAGGAGCAGGTAGGTGAGAGGGCTGGCCTGACATGGCTTCTCCCAGTGCAGGTGGGAACTGGCATGATTCTTGGCCCCAGCAGGAGCTCTCCTAAGAAACCCAAGGCATCTCTTCCTGGGATCTTTAACTTGTTTTGGCTCTGCTAGAGAAAGCATCTCATGAATTGCTGGACCTGTCTTACTGGTTTAGGGATGATTGCAGAGGACAGACACAATCCTGACATTGACCAACATGGTGTTTGTGGCCTTAAGATTTCCTGCCAAGGGGTCCAGTGTCGGGCTAAGGTCCCAGTCCTTTTCTTTACTTAAGTCTCCCACCCCATGGTCCCTAGTCCAGATCTGTGTCTCTCCCCTCTTCCTTCCCACATGCCCAGTTGTTCCTGCCGTGTCTATGCCTTTCCCCTTTCTTGACTCATCACACTATGCACCCCTAACATTTCTATGTGAGGGCATTCTGGTTACATGAGGATCAGAGACATATTTGAAGACAAGAAGGTGTCAATATTATGAAAGCTCAGTTTACCCAGACTCCAGGGGCTGTAGAGAAAGAAGGTATGGTGTTTATAATGTGGCTAAGGCTTTCCAGTCACTCTGTTGGCCCCTGAGGAATAGGGTAGAGAGGCACTCTAAAACATTTATTATGAAATATTTTAGGCAAACAGAAATATGTAGAGTGTATATATATATATATCCTTTAAGACAGGATTTTGCTGTGTCACCCAGGCTGGAGTGTAGTGTGGTCACAGCTCACTGCAGCATCAACGTCCTTGGTTCAAGCGATCCTCGCACCTTGGCCTCTGAGTCACTAGGACTACAGGCACGCACCACCATGCCTGAGGAGAATAATTTTTTAAAACAAGTATCTGCCGGCTGGGCATGGTGGCTCACACCTGTAATCCCAGCACTTTGGGAGGCCGAGGTGGGCAGATCACCTGAGGTTGGAGTTCAAGACCAGCCTGACCAAAATGGAGAAACCCCGTCTCTACTGAAAATACAAAATTAGCCAGGTGTGGTGGCGCATGCCTATAATCCCAGCTACTCAGGAGGCTGAGGCAGGAGAATCACTTGAACCTGGGAGACGGAGGTTGCAGTGAGCCAAGATGATGCCATTGCACTCCAGCCTGGGCAACAAGAGAGAAACTCTGTTTCAAAATAAACAAACAAACAAAAAATGTGTATCTACCTGTCACTTGTCACTTTATCTAAAAACATCCCAAAAAACCATATATCCACCATTCAGCTTTGTCAACCCTTAATTTTTGTCACATCTGCTTCTGATGTTTATCTTTAAGAAATGGACCATGACAGACACAGTTGAAGCCCTGCATACTTCTCTCCAATTTTACCCCTTCCCCTGGCATTGACCCTACACTTGGCTGTTTTTATATTTTTACCTCATTTGTATATGGTAAAAAAAACCCGGGGTTACATTTTCTTATGGCAATAAGTGGCTTCAGCATGTACCTTCATGTTCTCCCAGGACCCACCTGGCTCTCTTCACTTATCTAGCTTACCTGTAAACATTTGACTTTGCAACCCCCAGGTTAGCCATTAAATGGTTCTAACTGTTGTAATCTAAGACAGTGTTTTCAACTTTTTTTCTTTTTTTTAGCAGCAGAGCTTTTGTTCTGTTTAAATCATATGCTTATTCCCAAATATATAAAATCCATGAGCATGGATCTGGGATGAGAAACAATAAACAGTACTGTCTTTGAGGTTTTTAGAAGTACATAAACTGTATGATGCTGTATATATCCTTCAGATGTTTTTTGTTCAATGCTGATTTTTGAGATTTACTGATCTTACAAATGTAGTTCTACTCGATTCATTTTTAATTGCAATGTAGTATTCCACTGTACAAATACACTGAATATGTTTATCCGTCTCTCTGTTGATGGACATTTAGTATGTTTCCAATTTTTCATACATCAATGCTGTAATATATATGTCACCTTGTGACCAATATATTTGGATTTATTTCTGCCACTTCATTTGTCCCTTCTGTTTACTCCTTTTTTCGATATATTATTTTCTTGTCCCTATCTGGATTTAATAGACTTTCCTTTTTTCATTTCCTCACTCTACTGGTTTGAGGTATGTATACTCTGTTTCTATTTGTTATCCCTCCTATTAGTCTAGACTTAAAGATTGCTGGTTTTTCCCTATTATCTATCCTCTCTTTCTCATATGAATAGAACCCCCAACTTTTCGCTGAGCGCATGGTTATTCAGAATAAAGACTGCATTTCTATTTGTAGAAATGTACAAACCTTCTTTGTAGCTGGGTATAACCATGTGAATAAGATCTGGCCAGTGGGATATCAGTGGAAGGAAGGTATGAAACCTCTGAGTCACTAACTTAAAGGGAAGGGGTTGGAATGTGACTACCAGGTGACCCATCTTCAAATATCCAGAGGATATCACCCTAGAGCTGGACTGCTTATGTCTGGAAGGTTACATGAGAAAGAAAGAAACATCAGCCTGGTTTACACCATTGTTATTTGGGGTTCTTTCTTACAGCAGCCAAACAATTATCTAACCAAACTATGATTTTTAAAAACTTAACCTGGTTAGACTTACTGTTTCCTGAATCTGAGGCTTCACATCTTTCATCAAGTTTGGAAACTTTTCAGCCACTGTCTCTTCACAAGTAATACCTTTCCTTCATTCTCTTCTCCACTTTTGGAATCTTATTTGATAGACATAGGACCTTGTCATTCTAACATCCAGGTCCCAGCCGCTGTATCTTTATTTCTATAGGCAGCATGCTGGAAACTTTTCAGATTTTCTTAGGTCTGTCTTCCTGTCCATTAAGTCTATCTTCCGTGGTGCCTAATCTGATGTTTAATCTATCCATTAATACACTTTAATTTCAATGAAAACACTTCTGCTTCTAAAAGTTCTATTTAGTTTTCAAGTCTACCTGATCTTTTTAGGTAGTGTCTTGTTCTTGTCTTACGCTTTCAATTTCTTTGTTATGTCTTCAAAACTTTTGAACTCATTTATTTTATAGTCTCTTGGCAACAGTTCCATTATTAGAAGTTGTTGGGGATCTAGTCCAATTGTTTTTTGTGTATGTGGATACTCACTCACTGTAGATTATTTCCTCAAGTATTTAGTCATTTTTGATTATATATTCCTCTTCATTAAGGCTTTTTTTTTTTTTTTTTTCTGTGTGAATCCTGTGTGATCTGAATTAAGGTCTTCTGTCTCCAGAGAGGTTTTGTTTCTGTCCCTACCAGGCTCCCCAGCGGTATCAGTGGCCCAGAGCTTGAGTTTCCTAAACCACACAGGTAGTGTAAATCCTAACATTAAACCAGTATTATTGTCAGGTTCTCAGGGGAGACTCTACTCTTGTTTTTCTACCCAGAACCTTAACTAAGTCGGAGAAGCTGTTGTTATCTCCTGTGCCAGTGAATGATTTTCCTTTTCTTGCCTACCCTGTTATTTAGGGTAAGTCCTTTAATATTCCTGACCATTTTTTATTTTTAAATTTTGTTCATACTGACACTAATCAAAAGAAATAATAGTCCTGACTTTATGCAGAAGTCTGTTTCAGCTCCAGCCTCCAGCTGGCCAGTCCTCGTTTCTATCCCCACAGATGTTAAAACTCTTAACTTCAAACCTTACATTACTCTAGGGAGGCCAGCCACACGCCGCCTGCCCCTCAATCAGCTGTCAGAGTCGAGTACCACTGTGGCTTTCCCCTCTTCATTTTGTTACCTGAGGACGTTTCTTACTTTTTTCAGTGCTCAGTTCTTCATTTACATGAATATTTTAAATATTTCCAGGTGATTCATAGCGGGGTTTTTTTGTTTGTTTGTTATTTTGCTGTCCATATTACTAGAAACAGAAGTCTCTTCCCTCTGAGGTATATCTCAGACTGCCTGGCTGAGTCAATCCCTACTTATCCTTTCCTTCCCTCACGTCCCTCCCCCAATACCACAGCCTAAGGCAGGATTCTCAAACTTCTTAATGTACAGAATCATTTTCTGGGAGCTTGTTAAACATGCAGATTATTAGCAACCCCCCAGGAGACTTCAATTGAGAGGACTGGGGTGGGACCCAGGAGTATGCATGCTTAACAAGCACTCTAGGTGGTTCTGGCCAAACGGTTCTCACCACACTTTGAGAATCACTGTCTAAGGTCTGCTGTGCTTTCCTGATGTATATCCATCCCCCTCTATTGGCAGTACCTGGCAGGAGCCCTGCACATCTCTGTTTTGCAAAGTCTGAGTTAGGAGACAACAATGCCAACAGACCCAAGGTTCAAGAGTTCTAGTCCAGACTAGTCCAGGACCACTCCCCTTAGCCATGGTGATGCCACTGATTTGTCCTGCTGGACTCCAGCTATCAATAAAACAGGTCATCCATTCAGGCTTTACTAATTGAGACTTTGACATTATTTGGAGAGGGGCGAGCTGAATTTTCCCTTTGTACTTATGAAAGAAGGGTTTGGTAAGCAGATGGATACTATAAACAAAACTGTACACATAATGATTGATTCATTTAAATTTAAATGCAGGTCTTCACTCTCTAGATGGGTTATGCTGCAGAATGCCTCTGAAAGTTAGCAGTTTAGAATGTATCTTCCAGCCGAGTGCAGTGGCTCATGTCTGTAATCCCAGCACTTTGAGAGGCCGAGGTGATCACCTCAGGTGAGGATCACTTGAGGTTGGGAGTTCGAGACCAGCCTGACCAACATGGAGAAACCACATCTCTACTAATAACACAAAATTAGCCAGGCATGGTGGCACATGCCTGTAGTCCCAGCTACTTGGGAGGCTGAGGCAGGAGAATCGCTTGAACCTAGGAGGCGGAAGTTGCAGTGAGCTGAGATGGCACCATTGCACTCCAGCCTGGGCAACAAGAGCGAAACTCCATCTCAATAAATAAATACATTAATTAAATAAAATAAAATAGAATGTTGTCTTCCCACAGAAACATTAGGAAAGGTGGTCAGTTTCCCAGACCAGCCCACCCAAACCTGTAAATAAAATAATTATTCTCATTTAAGACCTATTCTATGTCAGGACCTTTACATATGTGATCTGATCTAATTCTCAAAATAACTCTTAGAAGTAGATATTTGTGTTTCTGTCTTAGAGGTGAAGGTAAGGCCCTGTCTTCCCCGGGGTCATATAGCCAGTAAGTGGCAGAGCCAAGTTAGGTCTGGCTCCAAAGCCTGTGTCCTTGTTACCAGGAAAGCAGACCACCTCCTGTAGCTCATTTATTTAACAAAGGGTGAGAGGAAGGATAGAGATTTCTGTTTTCTCCTGAAACACCATCCTTCCCCACACTGAGAAGGAAATGTTAAGGGAATAATAGAACCTCTCCGCTGCAGCCACAGGTGACTCCGGAAGTGATGGGGGACCGAGAAGATCGGCAGCAAGTCTTTGGTGTGCCTTATGAGCAAGCAAAGACGCAAGCAAGATAACAGCTTAGTAAACTGCTCAGAGTTTGGTCTTAAACTGCCTTGGGTTTCATTTTGCATGTGGGGAAAAGCATCTTACTGAAAGTTGACTTTCCCCAACTCTCCCTCTCTCACACGGCCCTCCCTGCCATAAACCTCTGTGTGCGGAGAGGCAGCTCCCCGCTCTGAGGGACTCACCTTGTCAGCCAGCAGCTCCCTTATCTTGCTGGCCTGTAGGCGGAACCGGAAAAGCTGGGTTTCCAGAGTCAGGCAGCGTTTCTGCCAGTCTACGCTGGCCCGCGCGTCCACCTTGAGTTCTGCCATGATGGAATCGACTTCTGGATTATTCCGGGGAGCCCTAAGAATGCAGAAAGAGGAAAAGATAAATAAGCGTGTGAGGAAGAGTTCTGTGGGGAAAGAACGGGAGGGGACCAAAGGACAGACAAAACAGGGCTGGGGAAGAGAATCGGTCACTGATCCCCAGGGCCCCTTCCTGCCTTCCTCAGCTCAGTATGTCCCGCTCCATTGTAAGTTAGCTGAGAGCCTCAGGAAACCGCGAAACCTGAGAAACCGTAAGGAGAACCTAGTCTCATTTGGACAGAAGTGAAAAGTAGGGCTCATTTGTTTTTCAATTATCCACACAACAAACTTATCCATTAAATAGCTATTTATGTGCCTGACCCTGTGCTCTGCACTGGAGATGCAAACAGAACTAAGAGAAATTCCTTGTCTTTGGGTTTTTCAAGGAACTCTTACGAAAATCTAATTACAGTGTAGTCATAGTTGCCAAGTGACATGCAGATAAATGGGAATGGGAGCTGGGAAAAGTGGGAGGGATGTGTTTAGGGAAGGCTTAAAGTGGGTAACAGATGCATCCAAGGTCACATCGCTAATTAGAGGCTGAACCCCGGTTCCCAGTTTATTTCTTATTCTATTTCATTTATATAAGATGTTAGATGAGAAAAAAATGGAAATAAAATATAATGCTTTGAATGTCCTTGACAACTGTGTTCACTGTTATCATCGAATCATCCATCCCACTTTGGAATAGATTCTCACCATTTCCTTCAGGTTCTAAGATGCAAACCAGAAAACTGCTAGATATTTTGCTGCAATCTCAGGAGAAAGCCACAAGTCTTTGGGAAAAAAATTTGTACAAATTCAGAACAAATCAAGTAGACACCTATAGTATGTCCAGCCAGGGGAATTCACCCAGATGCCTCCTGGACATATTTAGAGAAAAAATACTGGATGGAGGATGAGAAAAGGAAGAAGGATGCATGAGTGTGCATGAGAGAGGGATACAGGCAGGGCGAGAAGAGAATGCCTGGGAGACACATCCATCATCAGGATTTTTCAAATCCCCCTTCTAGGGCATTATGATGAATGATGCTTGCCACAAAGTATAAATTCGGTCTGTCCCAAACCATGACACATGGTCACCCTAGTAGTCAACGATTTTAAGGAATAATTGTTAATTTTTTAGGGTTTTTTTTCTTTCTTTCTTTCTTTCTTTTTTTTTTTTTTAGGGAGAGTCTCACTCTGTCAGCCATGCTGGAGTGCAGTGGCGCAATCTTGGCTCACTACAACCTCTGCCTCCTGGCTTCAAGTGATTATCATGACTCAATCTCCTGAGTAGCTGGATTACAGACGTGCACCACCAAGCCTGGCTAATTTTTTATATTTCTAGTAGAGATGGGGATTCACTATGTTGGCCAGGCTGGTCTTGAACTCCTGGCCTCAAGTAATCCTCCTGCCTCAGCCTCTCAAAGTGCTGGGATTACAGGTGTTAGCCACTGCACCCGGCCGATTTTTAAATGTCATCTGCTAGAAATTTTTATGATATACAGGTGAAATAATATAATATCTGGGATTTGTTTTAAAATACTTCATGGTAAGAGGTAAGTAGGGGAGGAGATATATGAAACAGGATTAGTAAAATGTTGATAATTTTTGAAGCTGGTTGATGGGTATATGGAAGTTCTTTATATGATCTCTCTACTTTAATATATGCCTGGAATTTTCCATAATAAAAATTTGTTGCTTTTCAAAAATCCCCTTTTCCTTCTTCAGGAGCCACATGGCCTCAGAAAATCCAGCCACATCCTGTACTGTTGCCAGATACTACCACAGTGCAAAGTTAGCCTCTCTTTGGTGGGCTAATCACCAATAGTGCTTCTCCCCTCACATGTGACCTTTATTTGTATCTTTCTCCCATCATACACTACAAGTAGCTATTGTTTATTGAGTCTTTATTGTATGCCAGGCATGTGTGGCCTCTTTAATCCTTACAACAATCTGTGAAACAATAGGTGAGGACCGTGTGTCCTCCACACACACATGAGGACATTGAGGAACAGAGAAGCTAAGTAATTTACAGATAATTGTACAGCTAGTTAGTGGAGGAGCTGGGATTCTGGTTCCAAATTCCTTGATCATTGCCACTCTGTGCTCTTTATCCATCCAAAAAATAAAAAGAATTCTAATTTCACAAAGAGTGTGGTAGACTTGGTAATGGCAGAAATCATTTCCAGGATCTTTCAGAAGTCTTAGCACAAGGATGAACCTATATCCCAGATTTTCCAAGACACCTTGGGCTCAAATATTCTGACACCGTAATCTCCCCAAGCACTGACACTTACCATGTATCCTGACTTTTCATCTAAAAAATAAGACCTGCAGAGAAGGACCCAACAATTAAACCACTGATGGACCAAGTGAGCTCGGTTCTTGGCTCCTCAGAACACATGACTTCAGCACTGCTCTCCCAGCCCTGTCATCTAAACAATCCCTACATTGTGACCTCCCAGCAATCCCCATCTCAAAAGACTAGGACCAACTGGAACGGCAGGAAGACAAAAGACAAAAACAAAACATGACCTTCTCTGAGCTAAGATCACAGCTGAAAAGACAAAACAGAACCTTGTAAGGCTCTCAGAGAAGGCTGGGAGGCTTCATGTTTGATTTTTCCTTGTCCTTTACTGGGATTTTGCTTTTTCTTGTATAAACAGGAAAAATAGCAGATCTGAGACTAGGACCTGGGAGTCTTGCAACTCAGTTCAGGGCTAAGAAATAACAGTAAAAGCAAAAAAGCAAGGGGCAAGGGAAACGTAATCCTTTTGTGTAGTTGAAAGAGTGTGAATAATATTGATTCCCTCTTACTGATTGTCAAAGCTGCTGCTTAGATTCTATTGGGAGAGTGAAAACCCAAATTATCAAAATCTCCAAGTACTTTGGAAATATGTCACTGGTGTCTGCCTAGCCCTGATATCTGAGATGATAGCTAGTTTAGGGAATGCTTTCCCCAGTCAAGCATCTCCGTGACATCATCGTTCTGAACTGATCAAGTGGTGTGGTTAATCCTCTCCCTGGCAAGTTGCTGAGGAGGTTGGGACTCGTGCTTGGCTTGCCTCAGCATGTGAGGAGAGCAGAGAGGTTTTGAAATAGATCAGGAGCAAGGTGCCTGCTGCCAAACCCAAGGCCCAGAGGCTCTTCCGACAGAAGCAGGTGGTTTGAGCAACAGCTATAAAATAAGGGAGATACCAGTAAGCTGAGCCTCACCTGCTAAGTCACCTTGCACTTATAGCTCCCATAAAAATGCACAAGGATGAGCAAAAATGAATACCTTACATTTGCAGTAGAGTTTGTAACTTGTCAAAGCATTGCGACGTGTGTGTTATTTCTCTCTTTATCCCCGAGATGGAGGACAAGCACAATTAGTCACAATGAACAGATGAGAAAACTCATCACATCTGTGACTTGCTTAGAGCCTTGCATAGAGCTAAAGAGTAGCAGAACTGTGCCAAGAATCCTGATCTCCCAACATCTACAACTGTCCTCTTCCCATGATGATGCTTCAGTAGTGGTAGCAGATATCTCATACTAACAGGCTAGTCTAACATAAATACATTAATGGCAAAAATAAATGGGGAAATGAGAGAGGAGAAGTGAGCTGGGAACAAAACTCAGCTCAATTTTTTTTTCTATTTTTATTCTGGAATGCTCTATCACACATTGGAAATAGGGAGAATAGTACAATAAGTCCCTATGTCCCCAATACCCAGCTAAAATTATGACCAGCTCTTGGCCAGTCTTGTGAAACTCGTAGTTTTCTTGATTCTGCTGGCACCCAGTCTGCTAAACTGCTTGGCACATGAGTCAGAAAACTGCCACAGTCTTGATACCTGCTTTGGCATACCCTGAATCCTCCAATACCCGGGACTGAAATGCCACAGCAGTCAGTGGGGATATGCCTCAGAGGCAGAGGCTGGGAGTAGAATGAGTGGGAAGGTGGCACAGGGAGTCATTAGGTGACTCCAGACTCAGAGCCTATATCAGAGAAAACACAAATTTGACCTGGGATCTCTCTGACAAGTTTGAGGATTTGACCAGAAACTGATAAAATGCAAAGATTACTTTTTTTTTTTCTTTTTCTTTTGAGACAGGGTCTCACTCTGTTGCCCAGGCTGGAGTACAGTGGCACAATCATGGTTCACTGAAGCCGCAACTTTCCCAAGCTCAGGTGACCCTCCCACCTCAGCATCCCAAGTAGCTGGGACTATAGGCGTGCACCACCATGCTTGGCTAATTTTCATATTTTTTGTAAAGACAGGGTTTCACCATGGTGCCCAGGCTGGTCTCAAACTCCTGGGCTCAAGTGATCCACCTGCCTCATCCTTCTAAAGTGTGTTAAGCCACTGCACCTGGCCTAAGATTAAGTTTATTTTATTTTATTTATTTATTTTTTGAGACAGAGTCTCGCTCTGTCACCCAGGCAGACTGTGCAGTGGTGCAATCTCGGCTCACTGCAACCTCCGCCTCCTGGGTTCAAGCAATTCCCCTGCCTCAGCCTCCTGAGTAGCTGGGATTACAGGCAGATGCCACCACACTGGCTAATTTTTGTATTTTTAGTAGAGATGGGGTTTTGCCATGTTGGCCAGTCTGGTCAAACTCCTGACCTCAGGTGATCCACCTGCCTTGGCCTCCCAAAGTGCTGAGATTACAGGCGAAAGCCACCGCTCCCAACCCCAAGATTAAGTTTAATTCAAACAACTTTTAAGTGATTCCTGTGTGCAAGATTGGGGATATAAAGATGAATAAAGATATTGTGGCTTTTGAGGCTCAAGTCTACAGCCTGAATATCCTGGTAGCTCCCTGCAAAGGTAGCTAATCAATACAGGAGCCTAAAAGAAAGATGTCAGAGGTCACCACAGGCCTCAAAATAGCTCATTGCCTCTATCTTGTGGAGGATGCAGGAGGCATTGGAAGGCAACGGAGGTCCTGTTATATGCACAATTTCTACCGGGCTCTCTCATGTTACCTCACTATGGTTCATTCCCTGAGTGTGAGTATCTGTATGACTTCCACCTGCTAGTGACAGGCTACCACTGTCTCCTAAAAGTGCTCTGCCAGACTAGGCTGACTACCTGTCAATTGTGGGAAAGAAACAGTTTTGTGTCCCCTTTCTGGGGATGAGGCTGGGAGAAGGGCATGAGCAGACACAGGGACAACTTCCTCTGATCTCAGCATTGTCATCTGATCAAGCTAACAACATCCATTTGGCCACTGCTGGGTGCCTACATGACATTCCACACAACGTCTGGGGAGACAGAAAAGGTGAGCATGTCCTAGGCTGCAGGAACCTCGATACCAAAAGAAGGGGTCAGGACAACCAGGTCCAACATTCCTTGAGAACAAAAACAGCAAAGAGAAACAGCTTAGTACCTAAAATCCCATGCTCTGGCACTGACAGGCCTGGGTTTGAATATGAGCTCAGGCACTAAATAATCCTGAGGCCTTAAGCCATTTGCTTAACTTCTTTGAGACTCAGTTCCATTTTGAAATTGAGGGCAGGAGGACAATAATATTTGGTTGAACCATATGAAACCATCAACATTTAACCATTTTCCGGCCTTCAAAATGGCCATTTCATATATCACATCATGAAGGGCTTTTTTTTTTTTTTGAGACGGAGTCTCGCTCTGTCGCCCAGGCCGGAGTGCAGTGGCACAATCTCGGCTCACTACAAGCTCTGCCTCCCAAGTTCTCCTGCCTGGGAGGCCATTATCCTGCCTCAGGCTCCCGAGTAGCTGAGACTACAGGTGCCCGCCACCATGCCCAGCTAATTTTTTGTATTTTTAGTACAGACAGGGCTTCACTGTGTTAGCCAGGATGGTCTCGATCTCCTGACCTCGTGATCTGCCTGCCTCGGCCTCCCAAAGTGCTGGGATTACAGGCATGAGCCACCGTGCCCAGCCAGCGCTTTTTGAGAATTAAAGGAGATATTACAAAAGCCCAGTGCACACTAAGTGCTCAATAAATGACTGTTATTGTTATCTGCAAACAAAAGGCAAACCAATAGCATCTAGAACCTAAGAGGAGATGTGACCCAAAGATGTGCTCACTGGGCTGGGCGTGGTGGCTCACACCTGTAATCCCAGCACTTTGGGAGGCTGAGGCAGGCAGCTCACCTGAGGTCAGGAGTTCGACCAGACGGGCCAACATGGTGAAACCCTGTCTCTATTAAAAATACAAAAATTACTGGCGCATGCCTGTTATCCCAGCTACTTGGGAGGCTGATGCAGGAGAACTGCTTGAACCTGGGAGGCAGAGGTTGTAGGGAGCTGAGATTGCACCACTGCACTCCAGCCTGGGCGACAGAGCGAGACTCCGGCTCAAAAAAAAAAAAAAAGATGTGCTCACTACCAGATCTAACTCTGGAGATCTGGAGAGGAGGTCACATGATTTTTTAAGTTATTTTAGAACACTGAACAAAAGGGTATATAGTGCAAAGTAAGGCTTCTTCCCATGCCTGTACTTCAGCCATAGTTCTCCCCAGAGGCAACCACTGTTATGGGTTTCTGTGTGTTCTCTCAGAGATATTCAGAGCATCTACAAGCATTCATACGTATGTGGCATACACACACCCACACAAAAATAGTGGCCCACCACACACACTGTACTCAACAATATAACTTAGAGATATTCCTACATCAAAATACACATCTGCCACGTTTTCTCTCCACGCTTTGTAACGCTTTAATGTATCCTATTGTGTGACTTTTACATGATCTTATTGAAGATCATCTAGATCTTCAATAAGATGACATCTGATGGACATCTAGATTGTTTCCAACCTTTTGCTAAAGTAAACAATGCTGCAATGAATATTCAATGATGTACACCATTTCATATACATCAGAGTATATTTGAAGGATAAAGTCCCAGAAAATGGAACTTAGGGGTAAGTGATATATACACTTTAAATTGCCAGACATTTCTTCAGATTTTTTTTTTCTATCAGGAATGGGAGGAACATGCTCTTCCCTACAGCTGATGACTTCTGAAGAGGGCGGAAGAGGCTCCCCATTTTTTCAGCTTAGTTGTTAGTTTCAGTGAGTTTGGGGTCACAGGCTGCACCTCACCATTGCTCAACTCTGAGTAGGTGCCCTCAGCAGTCTGTGGGAAGGCGGCAGAAGTGGACTGAGCCGTATGTTAGGAATTTAGGAGGCTTAGGTTTCAGTTATGCCTCTTCCTTTTTAGCTATGTGACTGTGGCAAATCACAAACATTTTTTTTTTTTACGAGACAGGATCATCAGCCTCCCAAGCAGCTGGGACTATAGGCCCACACCACCACACCCAGCTAATTTTTAAATTTTTATTTATTTGTAGACACAGGGTATCCCTATGTTGCCCAGTCTGGTCTCGAACTCCTGGCATCAAGCTCTCCTCTTGCCTTGGCTTCCCAAAGTGCTAGGATTACAGGCATGAGCCACTGCAACTGGCCTAAATCACAACTTTTCAGAGTCCCAGTTTCCTCCTTTGGAAAATGGGACTAATAATATGCAGAAACACTAATACCGATGTTCTATAAAGTGTTAAGTGATGGTACCAGCCCTATACACAGTGTCTGTCACATAGAAGACAGTCCAAAAAGTTTGATGAAGGAACTGATAACTCTCCTACTTAATTTTTTAAATGGTCTTTCAAGTGTTTTACCTGAACCAAGGCTCTGTCTTGGAAGAGTTTTATGAGGTGGATTCATAGTAAAAGCTATAGAGGAGATATCCTAGCAGGCAGAAATCCCAGTTTCCTTCCAGATGAGGGTCTTTACTGCTTCTGCCACTCCCACTAGGTCCCCTGGTTCCTGGCGACCCAGTCCTCGCTAAGACTCCTAGGACACAATGCTCTGTGTCATTCGGCGCCCAACCTGTTTTCTTTTCTGCTTGGCTGACCTGCTCCTAAGAGTCGAGCCTGAGCCATAAGGTCCCTAAGAGAACACTCAGAAATCACAGAAGAAATAACCTAAGGTGAGGTGGGGAGGGGTGCGGGAAGGGTTGAAAGGGAGCGAGCACCGATAGCAAGGTGGCAGCCTGCACGTCCGCTCCAAGGGTCCTTCCCCGGAGCGACTCAATCTGGCCGATCCCCAACTCCAGGTCCTCCCGGGGGACGCTCCTCCTGGCCTCGCGGCGCGAGTCCACAAGGGCGCCCAGGTCGCCAAGCCGGACGCGAGCTCCAGCGCTACCCGCCGCGAGCTCCAGCGCTACCCGCCGCTGGGAGCTCGCTTCCAGGTAGGGAGGCACCTGCTCAGGATCGTCCTCCCGGCCGGAGGGGCCGTCCCCCGCGCGCAGCCTGACGCCCTCCCCTGCGGCACAGCTCCAGCCTACCACAGCTGCGAGAGCGCGGGTCGCTCACCTCCAGCGAGCTCGCGGCCGTCCCTGCCGCGCACCGGGCACACGGGCGCCCTCGGGCCGCCGCCGCCGCCGACCTTGCGTCGCTCTAGCCGGAGTCCCAGGCGGCCGCCGGCTCTCCGCTCTCCGGCAGCAAAGGTCGCGGGGGGCGGGGCGGGGCGAGACTGGAGCGGGAGGGGCGCCCGCGGGCTCGCTGCACAAAGCCCGGCCGTGCCTTGCAGCGCCCCATTCAACGCTCCGCCGGCCGCCCTCCTCCCCTCGGCTCCCCGCCCGCTCCTTAAAGGCAGAGCTCTGGGCTGGGCTCTCCAGGCAGCTCGCGGAGAGGCACAGGAAATGACCTCAGCAGGCTCCAGCCTCCCACCTCTCCGCACCGCTGGGCTAGTCCCTGGGGCGGCGGTGCGGGGGGCGGCGGGGTGTCCCGGACGGCGGCCTCGAGCTCTCTGAGGAGGCCGCACCAGCTGCCGCAAGGGGCGGCCAGAGCGCCCGGATCTGCTTGGCCCCAAATAGAGGGGACCCTCGCGGGATGCGGGACAAGACCAGACCCTCTCCGCCAAAGGTTCCAGCATTTGCCTGGCCACCTGTGGGAACTGTAACGTCTGGATATTTGGAACAGAAGTCCTTATTTCAGTCTGGCAGACCAAATGTTCTGAGTTGCAATTTGCAGGAGAAAGAAAAAGAAAAAAGAAGTTACGACAGCCCGGAGAGTAACTTACTTGCTTATGTATATTTACTTACTCTCTGGTCTCGCTATGTTGCCCAGGCTGGACTTGAGCTCCTGAGCTCAAGTGATCGTCCCGCCTGGGCCTCCGGGCCAGCTTATGTATATTTTAAAGGAGAGCCCAGGAGGACCCTGCCTGCCAGGCAGTTTGCAGGGCAGTCATCAGCGTGCCCCTGTGCCCCTCGTTCTCAGACATTTGCAAATCTCAGATCGCCCAAAGCAATCTCATACCCAGAGAGGCTGGAAAACTCAACATTTGGTTAGGTGAACATGGAGTAAAGAGGATGCAAATAGAGACGATTGCAGGGAGGGATCCACCTTTCAAAACAGAGCCTTCTTCCTCAACCCTGCAGGCTCTCTGTCAGTCAAGGCCTGAACGGAAGCAAAATACCAGCAGGGCCTGTTTCTCCAAATGGTCCTTGGAAGATTCATCTCAGGAACCATGAAGAACAACCCCACCCTGGGTTTGAATCTGAATTTCTAACTGAAGTTCCCCAGGCAATTCTCACCGAGAAGTTTTGAGAGCCCAGACACTAAGGAAAGCTGGTAGTGCAGGAGGCCAAAAGTGAACTTTTAACTGGGCCAATGGGACTTCAACAGCTGAACTTGCAAACGACTTTATAGCTCACGGGGATTGGGATAGATTAGCCCCATTTTGTGGGACAATGCTCAGGCTACCCACTTCAACATTCCAGAAGTTGCCTAAGGAAGCCCAAAAGCAAGTTCTTTGGATTTTGCTAAGAAGACATTCATTCATTCATTCATTCATTCACTTTTTCTTTTCTTTTTTTTTTTTTTTTTCTTGGACATAGGTTCTTGTTCTGTTCTCCAGGCTGGATTGCAGTAGCACAATCATAGCTCACTGTAACTTGAACTCCTGGGCTCCAGCAATCCTCCCATCTCAGCCTCGTGAACAGCTGGGACTATAGGCACATGCCACTATACCCAGCAAAAAAAAAATTTTTTTTTGGTAGAGATGGGGTCTCATTTATGAGACCAGCTCAGGCGGGTCTCGAACTCCTGGACTCAAGCAATCCTCCTGCCTCGGCCTTCCAAAGTGCTGAGATTACAGGAATGAGCCACCGCACCTCAACCCAGAACTCATTTAATATAACTTTGTTATATAGTAAAAAAGGACGCACCATGGAGAGTGGAATGGGAGGAACATGCTCTCCCCTATAGCTGGTGACTTCTGAGAGGCTCCACATTTTTTTCAACTCAGTTGTTGGTTTCAATGAGTTTGGGCCCATAGAGTGCAGCATCTCACCATTGCCCAACTCTGAGCAGGTCCCCTTGGCAGTCTGTGAGAGGGTGGTAGAGGTGCACTGAACCTTACATTAGGAATTTAGGAGGCTTGGGTTTCAGTTATGTCTCTTCCACTGTTTAGCTATGTGACTTGGGCAAGTTACAACTTTTATTGTTGTTGTTATTGTTATTTATTTTAAAAGATAGGATCTTGCTCTGTTGCCTAAGCTAGAATGCAGTGGCAATCATAGCTTATTGCAGCCTAGAACTCCTAGACTCAAGCAGTCCTTCTGCCTCAGCCTTCCAGGTAGCTGGGACTATAATACCCACCATCACCCCTAGAGCCCCTTTCTTTGGATATCAGCTTATTATTACAAGTGGCCTGACAAAGGAGAATGGAGGATGGAGCAGAGAGATGGGAAGAAAAGCCATCGTGTGCCTCAGTTGAAGGATATGTCAGGGCACTCCTGTGAAAGAAGATGAGGCCAGGATGGGGACTTGTCAACTGGTCTGAGCCAATTTAGTCCTTCCATGATTGTATTAGCTGCCATAGGACGTGAGAGGTAAGGGGAGGCTTCTTTTCTGTAATCTCCTGCAGGTGGGATATTAAAAATAGTTAAGGCCAAATTCTGCCAAATATGCATGTATTGGCAAGCTGGCACAAAACAGTCACACAGCCTGCTTCAAGAAAGTCGGGCAGTTGGCCTGCTCTGGCTCTCACACTCCATTCATGCAAGGGCAAATAATCTTCCTGGCCAACTCCATGTTTTGAAAACTGTTTATTTCACCAATAAAAGATTATTTCTAGCATCCCTTAAACACATTAAGCCCTTGGGTGTATATGTTGATGTTGTTTGAAGTGCTTATGTAACCCATTTTCTGGAGTGCAGATTCCTGATTAGGGCACTTCAGATGCTAACTAACCACTCTTGGGGTTACAGGAGAGTCACTTTATATACACACACCACAGGGTTTAGGCTGGAATGTTTAAAAAATAAATTCCTACAGAGTCAATATAACAGCATCTTAGTCTGGGCCTTGTTCCTTGGACAGCACCATGGGAGGGAAAGGGGAACTTGGAACTGGCCAGAGCTCAGTTCAAGCTTTATCACTTAAGTGGTGGTGAGACCTTGGGGCAGTTGCTTAAGTTTTCTGAATTAATTCCACGTTTGTAAAGTAATGATGGTAATAATTCTGGCCTCTTAGGGTTGTTGAAATGATTAAATGAGATAATATGTTGTTTGGCATGCAGCAAATGATCTATAAATGGAAGCTTTTGTTATTTATTCTTTGAACAAATATTGGCTGGAGGTCTAGGAGCTCTCTGTTACAAGATTGCAGTGGATAAAAAGATGGCTTGAGAGACAGGAATAACTCTAGGAGAGCTGGTGAAATGGTTGACAATTCATCTTCCCATGTACGAGCCTTCTAGAAACCCCACTTCCCATCCCCACCTGCTTTCTCTGAGCAGGGCTCTGAGCTCCAAAGAGACCTCCTCCTATTCACCAAAAAACCCTCAAATCAAGGGATCTCCTCCTCCTGCCTTCAGGACTTGGTTCTCAGTTGCTGTTGGAAGGGGAAGAGAGGGGAGAAGAAGGAGAAGGGAGTCTCAGACTCTCAGGAAACTTAGGGCCAGTCCTAATCCAGGCTTCTGCTCTCTGCCTTGGGTCACAGAGAAGTCAGGAGGTTACTTCTACGGCTGAATCTTTGGGAGCAATTTGGCTCTTCGGTGATTGTCAGGATTAGCCACCATGGGACATGAGAGGTAAAGTAACCATGGGTTAGAGCAGAGTGTCAATAGTCACCATCCAAGTGGGGCTAGGAAGGCAGTATTGCACATGCAGAGAAGGTCCAGGTAGAAAGGAAAGGAAATGGCCCAGAGGCTAAATCCTCAGTGTGTGTGTGTGTGAGTGTGTATGTGTGTGCATGTGAGATGGGTATGGAAAGATAGGAGGAAGTGTTCTAACTGTAAGTATGGACTCTTCTTTCATTTATTCATTCAGTTACTCACTAACAAATATTTATTGAGTACTTGCTATTTTCCAGCCACTGTGCCAGGAGGGAAAGTGTGGCAAGTGTGACCCATGAACTCTGGGCACACAGGCTTTAGAACTAGACATGCCTGTCCTTGAATCCTGGCTCTTCCGCCCAGGGGACACAGGGTGGAAGTGATGCAGTTACCACATACATCACTGCAAATGATCTGTTCCATGCAACTGTGGGTATGGGAGCCAGAGAGAGCCAGGCAGAGGATGGGGAGGGGAGGGAGGGCATTTTTCGTTTGTAAATCAGGAATCAGAATTCCTTCCTTAGAGGGTTATTATAAAGATGGAGATAAAGGGCCTGCCTCAGTGTCTGGCATATTATTGGCATCTAGTAAATATTATGAAATGAGGAGGGAAGTTGAAGGTGTGAAGGTGTAAAGGACTAGCAAGGTGCCCAAAGACTAGGGAGCTGGAAGGTACCCAGGAGGAGCAGCATGGAAGGAGGGCCTGGTGGAGAAGAATTCCAATGAGGAGGTGGGCAGTGATTCCAAATCTAACCTCATGTCATAAAATGCTGATGTGAAAATATAGATTCCAGGCCACCCCTAGTTATTCAGATCAGTGGGCCCAGGAGTCTGCATTGTCACGCACCTGTCTGGGGTCTGTATTGACTGGTATGCTCTTGAGTGATTTTCTCAGAGAGCAGCTGCCAGGGCAGAACTGATGTAATTACAACATATATCAATGCAAAATGCTCTGTCCACTGCAGCTGCAGGTTCTTCGGGTAAGAGAGAGCCAGGTGGATGCAGGCTCAATGGGATAGGGACAGTAGAGGGAGGGAGAAAGAGCAACTGAGTTGGGAGCTGGTGGAGCTCAGGGAATGAGGATCAGGTAAATCCAGCCATCTGACTGCAATTCTAGATCATTTTAGAGTTTGCAACATCCTAGTTTTAAACCAGCTGTCTTATTTCTCCAACAGTTTTCATCAAAGATAAGAAAAACGGCTGCTCGCATCAATTGGGGGAGGGAGGAACTGGGCACGGACCAGCTTTAAGTAGGTGGCAGGTTCTCCAACAGCCCAGGGAGCCTGTGTGGGGAGAGACTAGGGCTCTAAGAAGCCAAGGAAACCCATGCCTGTCAGGGAGCTGGCAGTGACCCTTTTCTTTTCTGGGACACATGTGTGGCCGCTGTAGACAATGGGTTCTCAAGCTGACAGTGGGGTTCAACTTCCAGATTCAAATTCCAGCTCCGGCACCTAGCTCAGTTCTTGGCACTCAGTAAGTACTCAATAGATGCTTGTTGTTATTATTATCCCCTCAGCAGAAGACAGACCCAAGGCAAGATAAAGGAGTCTCCCAGCCCTGCCTTATCCTCCTACTCCATCCTATCTGAGTCCCCACCAGCCCATCTCAGAGCTGAACTACGAGAGGTCTGGTGAGCTAGGGTCCTGTGTTCATACATTCATCATGTGCTTGCCGAGTGTCCACAGTGGGCCACTGTAGGAGAGGGAGAGCATGGAGGAGTAGGTGGCTCAGCACAGGGCAACTGGACTTTGGAGGGCCTCTTCCTGCTCCTTGACCTCCCCTCCTCAAAGCCACTACTTTTGCTGATAGAAAGAGGCCAGAGGTCTAGGGTGGGGTCCTGCATGCAGGGCTGTGAGTGAGTTCTTGCTCAGCCACTACTTTGCTCTGCAACCTGAGGACATCTCAGCAACTCTTTGTGCCTCTGCCTAACTGTAAAATAGAAGCAGGACCTTCATGGCTGCTATCCTCAGCCTGGAGATAAGGAATTAATGAACACTTCACCAGGGCCATGATGGTGAATGAAGGGGCTGCTGTGGTACCAAACACATCATCGGTTCATCTGAGAATTGCTGAATGGGAATAGAAGCAACTTCACCAAAACACACTGGGGACACAGCCAGCCATTCCAGGGCACTGCAAACGAATGAAATCTTTCTTTCTAATCTCCTAATTAAAAATCAAAACATTTAAAGCCAATATTTATTGAGGGCTAACTTTGTTCCTGACCCACTAAACATTTTAGGATGAATCATCTTTTTTTTTTTTTTGAGACGGAGTTTCACTCTTGTTGCCCAGGCTGGAGTGCAATGGCGCGATCTCGGCTCACTGAAACCTCCAGCTGCCGGGCTGAAGGGGAGGAATCATCTTAATTCTCACAGTTCTCTGGAGCTGAAGCGATTTTTATCTCCATTTTATAGATGCGCAGACTGAGGCTCAGGAAGACCAAGTGACTAAGCTCAGGTAGCAAGCAAGTGGCCAAGCCAGGACACAAACCCTGCCCTGCCTGACTCTAAAGACCACACCTTTAGCAACTCGAGGTTTGCCTCTGCTCAGGGATGTGTGGGTTCCCCTGCAGGGCACCTTCCAGGCTGAAAGGTTGCAATGAGTGAGCAACAAGTACCCTGGGATTCACAGAAAAGGAAATAAGTGAAACCCATGGACAAAATGAGCAGACCTAGCCATTGCAGATCCCTCTGCCCTGCCCCTAGTGATTTAGCCTGAACCAATGGGTCTATTATCCCCTTGATGGTCAGGACTTCTCCTTGTTGTGCTCAGTGTTTTTGATGGTGTGTCAGGGCTCATACCGTCCAGGAAGCTTTCTGTGCGCTCTCCTCTTTGTAAAAGGGGTTGAGTTCTGATGACAAATCTGCCTTCAGTATGGAAGCCCTGGACATGACTGCCAGCAATTGGAGACTATCTCTCAGCACCACCTAGTGGCCAGGATGGCTTGTTTATTTTCTTTAAGGACCCTGAGCCCCAGCATTCTGGCTCCCAGTTAGGTGTAGGGCCAGATCCGTTCCCTTCTGATCTGACCACTGCATGCTTTGGTCACCTACAAATATGGTGATTAATGGGGATTTAAGCTGTGCTTAAAGTGGAGACTTTAAACTAGGCATATTTTGATCCTGTTCAGTTTTGCATAGTTTCAGGGAAGGGGGATAGAACACTTAGTTGTATAAAAGACTAGGAAAAGATGGAAGGAATATTCTCCCCTTTCCTAGTTCCAGGCACCTGGCACCAAGCAATGTGTACCTCTTCCTACTGTGCAAAGCGTAAGACTGAAAGCAGCATGCACAGAATGACCGTCAGCTTGGCACTCATTCCAAGCAGGTGTCTTACCTAGCCATGTTACACAGGCAGGGGACAGGAAGAGACGCCTCTGCACAAAGTCCAAGCTGCGAGTCAAGGATTCACTTTGCTCTGCTGCAGATAAAGTGATGGGATACAGAGCTGGCACTAGACCGACTCCCATTTGTATTAGGAGCTTTGCTTATGTAGAAGTGAGCTCTGGGGTTTTCAGAGTGGTGGTGTGGAGAGTGCACATTTCTTTTTTTTCTTTTTTTTTCTTTTTTTTTTGAGACGGAGTCTCCCTGTGTTGCCCGGGCTGGAGTGCAGTGGCCGGATCTCAGCTCACTGCAAGCTCCGCCTCCCGGGTTCACGCTATTCTCCCGCCTCAGCCTCCGAGTAGCTGGGACTACAGGCGCCCGCCACCTCGCCTGGCTAATTTTTTGTATTTTAGTAGAGACGGGGTTTCACCATGTTAGCCAGGATGGTCTTGATCTCCTGACCTCGTGATTCACCCGCCTCGGCCTCCCAAAGTGCTGGGATTACAGGCTTGAGCCACTGCGCCCGGCGAGAGTGCACATTTCTAAGATGGAATTCTGCATTTCCAGGTTCTGGATTTCCTAGTCCAGATCCAGAAGAGGAAACACTAAAGTGGACCCACCCAAAGGAACTAGGTGGAGCTGACAGACAGGTCTCATGTATAAGGTTGGTGATGGAGCAGAGCAGGCAGATTCCTAGGATGGAAACCCAATAGGCATTGCTCTGGGGCTGACACGCGGCTGCTGTTGCTTCCAGACACCGCACATTGCCTCACTGGCCATTGGGGAAACTCCCAGATGGCTTCTGGAATGGCTTGATCTTGAAAGCAGAAATTTCCTGGGCACAGGGCATCAAGCTTGTGTGGATCCAGGATCTCTAAAACAAAAGACACTCCTGAGAAGAACATGGTTCTTTTGGGAGGCAAAACTGTTAGTGTTGAAATAAATCCACTGGAATACTCAAAGTAACTTTCTGTAAATATATTTTCCTGTCAAGCGTAATAAAGTGCATGTGTAGTAATGTTCATCAGATTGGAAGCCATTTATAGAGGGGAGAATCACTAAAATGTTACTAGGACTTTTCCCATTCTGAATCTCCTTTCACTGACATGGCATGTTGTGATTCTTGTGTCCTTTTTTGAGCTACATCACTATTTCTCACAATTTATGTTAGAAGAGTGAGGGTTGCCCCTAATATTTATAGCAGCAATAACAGCAAAATAAAAGGGGGGAAAAGGATCCAATTGAAATGTCCAACAGTTAGGACCAGTAAGTAAAGTATTAAAATTATGATTCATCTAGAAAATGAAATACTATGCAACCATCAAAATGTATGATGAAGAATTATATTTATTGACAAGGAAAGATATTCATTACTTAATGTCAAGTGAAACAATGTCTAGAAAACCATGTAAAATATTTGTTTTATGTAAAACTGTATACATATAACTATATGTATATTTATGTATATAAATATGGGTAGAATTCTTTTTCCCAGAGGTTAATGGTGATTATCTTTGAGTGGAGAAATTTGACATAATTTTGTTAGTTTCTGCTTTGTTCTTTTCTATATTATGTAAGCATTTTACAAGGAGTATGAATCATTTTTCTAATAAAGCTATTAAAATGTTTCAAAAGTATTGATCCTCATGAGTAAGTAGAAAGCCGAGATTCAGGGAAGTTGATATCTAACTCAATAAAGCCACAACCTGCCAGTCCAAGAGCCAGAATGTGCACCCATAGCCACCCATTCCTCAAGTTTAATGCCAGCACTTTGAGTTCTGCCTCCTTTCTCCTCATTAAAAAACTGGGGAGGGATATGGTAATGGGGACCTGGGGAAGTTGGGGATCAATGTTCAGATCAGAGTGGCCTCACATCTTTTAATATTATCTGGATCCCTATTATCTCTTCAAAGCAATTACACTATGACCACAACAGCATTACTGGATTCCTATTATACAGTATGTTCTTGTGGTTTGGCGGTTGTCCAAGACTTGAAGGAGCAGACACAAGTCTGGGGACAGAGTTAACTTGGGTCCCTACTTCTAATTCAAGCCCATTTCACAACCTTCAAGAGAAATGATGTATTCAGCCATTTTCTCCATTTGAGGAAAGAAGGAAAGTGAAGCTAGCTGGGTGTGGTCCATTGGCCGGACTGCAGGAGGTTCTGGGTAGGAGTGGCATAACTTCAAGGAGAAAATCCTGAGCCTGTGTTCCTTCATCTACCCCTTCTCACTCCTCCACAGCCACCCATGTTTTTCCACACTCCTAATTGCAGCACAAGAGACCCTCATGACCTGACCTTTGGCATTCTTAGAGTTCTGGGCACCAGCCAGCTCAATTCAGCCTGGTGAAAAATTAGCAGTTATGACATGGATTGGGGTCCAGTGGGCCCAGTGTCTTCCTAGAACATGAATTTGGATGTAAATAGTAAAACCAGAACCAGGTTTGGTGGCATGCACCTGTAATCCCAGCTACTCACTAGGCTGAGGTGGGAAGATTGAGCCCAGGAACTAGGGGAATATATGAGATTTCACTTATTAAAAAAATAAATAGCAACAGCCCAAGGTTGTGAGAGAGTATTAATCTCCCATTAAACAACTACAGGACATTTACAAGGTCAAAATGGGTCTCTGAGCAGCCAGTTCCTTTCTTAGCCTATCCACTCAGAACACAGACATGCAGTTCCAGAACAAAGGATTCATCCCCTCTGTGTTCTTGCTTTGTGTCACTGGAAACCCTCTTTGTGTCACTGTTCTTCCCTCCCTGTTCTCAGATCCCTCTACTGTATTCCCTAGAGAGATCACAGCTCTATACCTGACATTACTGCCCATGGATATGAAGAAAAAAAAAAATTCCTCCAAAGGTGTTGTTTCCCCTTCCCACGTCTGTTCTTTGCTGAGGGAACTAAGAGAAAGCAGACCTTGACCTAAGCTGTGGGCAAGAAAGAAAGGCAGAGTCTTTTAACAAAAAGAAGTGTGTATTTACAAATACTGGTTAATCTTGAGCCAAAGCCAAAGTTTAACCTACAAATAAGATATGGTAGAGATACAGCATGGCCACAGAAACAGCCCCATTGTAGAACACAAATAATCGCACACCTTCCTCTGTGCGGAGGTGTAGAATCTAAAGCAATTACTTGGAGCACAGGGTAATGCTTTGTTATAGACCATCTTGTATTGCTCTCATCTTCCAAATGCCTAGGTTTCATTCTTTGCTACCTGTATAACCCTACCTGTATAATCCTTAGCATGGTGCATAGAACGTTAATGGTTGTTGAATTGAATAACAAGTTGAATGACTTTTTTCCTAGCACTGTGCTGTTTTGAGGACAGGACTCCTCTTTTTTCTTTTCTTTTCTTTTCATTTCTTTTCTTTCTTTCTTTCTTTTTTTTTTTTTTTTTTTTTTTT
>NW_016806895.1:712566-735186 GCF_001698545.2 Rhinopithecus bieti | reverse complement strand
TTTTTTTTTTTTTATTTTTTTTTTTTTTTTTTTTTTTTTTTTTTTTTTTTTTTTTTTTTTGAGATGGAGTCTTACTCTGTTGCCCAGGTAGAGTGCAGTGGTGCCATCTCTGCTCACTGCAGCCTCTGCCTCCTGGGTTCAAGCAATTCTCCCTGCCTCAGCCTCCCGAGTAGCTGGGATTACAGGCATCCGCCACCACACCCAGCTAATTTTTGTATTTTTAATAGAGACGGGGTTTCATCATGTTGGCCAGGCTGGTCTTGAACTCCTGACATTGTGATCCACCTGCCTTGGCCTCCCTAAGTGCTGGGATTACAGGCATGAGCCACCGTGCCCAGCCTGGGCTCCTCGTGAAGTCAGAAGCCCAGTTCTCAAAACAGCACAGTGCTAGGCAAGAGAAGACACTCAATACACATTTGTTAATTAATTGGCATCTGAGACTAATTGAACTAATTCCTCGGACAAGATAGTCTCTGGGATCATCAACCCTTTGGGCTTCTGCAGCCTTTCCTGAAGGTGGCAGAGTTCTAGCAGGTCCAGGACAAGGAGGGTAAAAAGAATAGAGATGGGGTTTGCCCCACCCTCTACAAGGCAGTGGGCACACGGCCTCACCGCCTGCCCCAGGCTTAGCTGTCTCTCAGCCGGCTCTTATGGGAGAAACCTTTTGACTCAGATCTACAAAAAGAAAGATTTTCCCATTCTACCCCATCCCAGGACCTAGCTGTGACTTGGATGAGAATGCTGTGATACAAATTCTTAACCTATTAATGTTGCCAAGTCCCAAGATATCCTCCTGCAATCACTGTGTCTGGCTGAAATTTCTCTTTGAACTGATATAGTGAAGTTGGGACAGGCACACAGTGTCCCCCCAGGCAGAGTGGCTTAGATAGCAGCATAAAAGCTTTTAGTTGCAAAGCCTTCTCATAACCAGGCTCGCCTCAACAATACTCCTTTGTCCCCCCTCAGACGACTAAGCTTCTTGTATCCTGGCAAAGGGAGGCACAGAGGGGAGGTGACAAGCTTGGAGTTTGGATTTTAATCTCTAGGGCAGAAATTCTTTTAAATTTGCCCAGCATCTGGGCTGACTGCTGAGAAGGAAATGAGAGCAGTAGAGTGGGAGAGGAGGGGGTACGGGGATATGTGTGGAACTGGGCTCTCCCGCACAATCCCCAACTTTCTCTCTTTCTTTTTTTTTTTTTTTTGAGATGGAGTCTCAATCTGTTTGCCCAGGCTGGAGTGCAGTGGCACGATCTCGGCTCACTGCAACCTCTGCCTCCCAGGCTCAAGCAATTCTCCTGCCTCAGCCTCCAAGCAGCTGGGATTACAGGCGCGCTGCACCACGCCCGGCTAATTTTTGTATTTTTAGTAGAGACGGAGTTTCACTATGTTGGTCAGGCTGGTCTTGAACTCTTGACCTCGTGATCCACCCACCTTGGCCTCCCAAAATGCTGAGATTACAGACGTGAGCGACTGCGCCCGGCCTAATCCCCAACTTTCGTAGTCAACTCTGTCCTCCAAAAGATTTACGACCTTCACAGTTAAACCCATACTTAGAAGTATGAGGTGATGTGATTTCAATGTGTGTTCTTATTCTCACTTTGATTTATTTTAGCTTTGGCCTTTTCCTGTCTTACGGCCTTTTCCTAACTTACTGTGCTCTTCATTTTCAGGCTCAAGGTGTTCATGAATACCATATAGTACTTATCCACTGGATTTTCTTTTTGATGATGAAAAAAGGAGAGAGGACAGGGCCTTTAATATCCCCAAAGTAGCAAGACACTTTATTTTGAGTCTTCTATGAAAGTACCTACATACCCCTTTCCCACATGGACATATGGATACCAAAATCTTCTGATAAACCCACAAGACTTAATCATTTCCCCTGGGCCTAATGCCTCTTCTCCCTCCACTGGTACCCCTTTCCATCCCTCTGTGACATTTTATAAATATTCAAAGGTATCCTTAGTAAACTTTTGCATTTGCTTCCCCTATCACAATGCACTCATTCCTGAGCATAGCTCTCAGCTGTGCAGAAGTCTGACTTTGTAATGTAATTTATGAAGTTACCTAAATGTAAATTATGGACTTTGGGTGATAATGATGTGTCACCCAGCTCTATACCAACCCCAGCATAAGAAGTGATATTATTCAACAATCTACATCTTCCTGTCCTGGTACTTTTCAGAGCCTCTTGCTGCTTTCCTGAGGCTTACCTGTTTCTCCATTCACCTTCTCTCATAGCCAAGAACTTTACAGAGAACAACGATGAGATACAATTACACACCAATTATAATGACCCAAATGTGGAAATACTGACAAGATGAGGATGTGAAGCAACAGGAACTCCCATTCATTGCTTGTGGGAACGCAAAATTGCTACATCTGCTTTGGAAGACAGTTTGGAAATTTCTCATAAAGCTAAACATACTCTCACTACACAATCCAGCAATTGTGCTCCTTGGTATTTGCCCAAAGGAGTTAGAAATTTATGTCCACACAAAAACCTGCATACAGTTTATGGCAGCTTTATTCTTAACTGCCATAACCTGCAAGCAACCAAGATGTCCTTCAGTAGGTGATGGGTAAATAAACTGTGGTACATCCAGACAATGGAATATTATTCAATGCTAAAAAGAAAAAGCTATCAAGCCATGAAACGGCATACAGGCAACTTAAATGCATATTACTAAATGAAAGAAGTTAATTTGAAAAGGCCATAAATGGTATGATTTCACCTATATGACATTCTGGAAAAGGCAAAACCGTAGAGCAGGTGAAAAGATCAGTGGTTCCAGGGTTTAAGGGGGAGGGAAAGATGAATCGGCAAAGCACGGAGGACTTTTATGGCAGTGAAAATATTCCATATGATATCATAATGATGGATATATGTCAATATGCATTCATCCAAACTCATAAAAAGAACAACACCAAGAGTGAACCCTAATGTAAACTCTGGACTTTGGGTGATAATGATATGTCAAGGCAGCTTCATCAGTTGTAACAAATATACGACTGTGGTGGGGGATTCTGATAATGGGAAGTCTATGCATGTGTGGAGCAGGGGGCTATGGGAAATCTCCATACTTTCTTCTCAATTTTGCTGTGAACCTAAAACCACTCTAAAAAATAAAGTCTAGGTCAGGCATGATGGCTCACGCCTATGATCCCAGCACTTTGGGGGCCGAGGTGGGAGGACCACTTGAGGCTAGGAGTTCAAAATCAGCCTGAGCAACATAGGGAGATCCAGTCTCTACAAAAAATAAAAGAATTAGCCAGGCATGGTGGTATATGCCTTTAGTCCCAGCTACTTGGGAGGCTGAAGCAGGAGAATCGCTTGAGCCTAGGAGTTCAAGGCTGCAGTAAGCCATGATCGTGCCACTGCACTCCATGCTGGGTGACAGAATGAGAACCTGTCTCAAAGAAAAGTTAAAAAAAACTTACAGGGCCACTGAGTCAGGTACAAATTCTCTGTGCTGCTTGCTTCCCCTTGTCCTGGACATTCACTGTTGGGGGGCTACTCGGCAGCCTTTCCCTTCTTGTAGTAACAGCCCCTTAATTCTTTCACTGTTTGCCTCTACTCAGGACGATGTGCAGTGCCTAGTAGGGCTTACACCAGAGTATCCAGGTGGACCCTTCCCTGCCCAAGAGGGAAGGTGAATGCAAGACTCAACTTAGGCAAATTTGACTCTTTATGCTTGAGCAGAAGTGATGAAAAGATTGGCGTCTAGTTGCTCTGGCAGCACAGCCCCGAGGAGACCCTTGATTACTTCCCATTACCTGGATTCCCAAAGCTGGCCTTGTGCTGTGCTAGTCCTTTCGAGCTTGTTTTGCCAGCATTCCCTTTAAATATGTGAGCCATCTGATCATATTCTTTTCCAATGAAATTTTTTTTTTTAGACTTAAGATAGCTAAAGTCGGTTTCTATTGCTTGCAGTCAAAGAATCCTGCATGATCTGGGTTCACACTCCTTAGCCTCTTTATGCCCCTTTCCTTCCTATTTCAAGAAGGGGCAGTTGCAAAGAAACTCCCCCTGTTTTCAAATGCTGGCATTCTCACCAAGACCATATCCATACGTCCCATCTCCCAGTTCTTTCCTGCCCAGTTTGTTTCCTATAAAGCTGATCCAAGTAATTCCAAATTCAAGATTGGCTTCGACTTCAATGCTTCCTCTGCTTCTACCTCACTTCTTGCTTTCTTATCATAGCATCTGCAACAGACTGCATGTGATCTTCTTTTGATGTCCCATTTCCCTGCTCCGTCTCCCTCCCAGACTCTTTCTGATCGGGCTGAAGGTTAGTTCCTCCACTGGAATCACCCTCTTGAGCCACATCTCTCCTGACTTGTGGTCAGAGGGCAGCCCCCGGGAACCAGTCCTCTCTAACGAGCATAAAGAAATCTTTCTGATTCCCTTTGAAAGTAATCAAGAAAATTACTTATGGGGGACAAGAACAACCCCTTTATGGCTGGTTTGCTTTGGGGGAAGGGCAGAAAAGTTCTTGCCTTTCAGAATATATGTCTAAGGACCTAACATGTTCGAGGAACTTTAGAGATATAAAGATACTTTAAAGACTCTTCTTGTCCTTGCTGGGTGGTGGAAGAGAGATGTGAAGGGAGCTACCACTCACTGCCTACCATGGCAGGGCCTTTACATGACAGGGTGGAGCTACTGCCACTTATTACCTATGTATTATACTATGTGCCTGGCACTATGCTAAGCACCTTATATGCATTCTCCTACTTACTATTACAACTGGCCTGGACTTGGATATTATTGCCATTTCCATTTTGCAGATGAGAAAAATAGGCTGAGAAAAGTTAAATGAACTGCCTTAAGACATCCAACTAAGATGGAGAGTCTGAACTCAAACCCAGGTTTGCTTGAGCAAAGCCTGTCTATTCCTGGCTCATGCCACCGCACTGCTCCTCTTGCTTTGACAAGACACGAAGGCAAAGCAGGGGCTGGTATCCTTTGGTGTGTGTTAGTGCAGCAGGGGTGGTTTGTCCCAGGCCCCTCCGTCTTCATCCTGTACTTGAATCACTAGAACCATGATTACTGTGCCTCCTGCACCCAGGGTCACCCTCTCCACCCCTTCCCACAATTCTGTATGTAAGTTTCAGCATTCCTTGGGTGAAAAGCCAGGGAGGGCCCTCACTGTTACAGATGCTATTTTAAAGTCCATTTCTACAGCAGATTGCTCCACCCTGTGCACGCCTGATCTTATGTCAAATGTTCTTGATCTAAATAGAAAGGAGCTTGGAAGTGGTAGCGGAAGACCCGAGTTTGAACTGCATTCTGCCTTTACTAGCAATCTAACCTTGACCAAACCATACAACCTCTCTGAGCCTTAATTTCCTCATTTATCAAATGGTGATAAAAATAGCTGTCCTACCCAGAGAGAGAAAAAATGGCAATTGTAAGGCACTACTATCTAAACTTTTTTGGGAAGAAATGATCCCTAACGTAAAGAATAAGGAAAACCCAGGTCATGGATTTAAGTTCATGGGAGATCTGGAGAAAGTAGAGGCTGGATGATGCCATGCATTGCGCCTTAGTTCCTAACCCTTCTTTCTGATTCTCTAACTGATATCTTGGCTTCTACAATAGAGCTTCTCTGCTAAAGGATGAAAATATTAATATTATATATTAAAATATTTTTCTTTGACTTCAATGTTTATTTTTTGCTTCTGAGTTTAAAAGAAATTCAAACATTTTTGCGGGTCCCTAAAAATATTGTGAGCACTGACCCCACGCCTACTGTGCCTCATGCATAAGGTGCCAGGAGTTCAGATCTTCCAAAGCCTTTCCAGCCCATTGTGCTTTCCTCTGCGCAATGCTGCCTCCCAGAGCCTGGGGGAGAGCCAGTTGCCAGCCGCCGGCCACAGCTAGAGAAGGAGATTAGGCGTACTATGCCACCGTGGCAAGGGGGCACAGGGGATGACCTTTTTCATCAGGTAGACCTTGCTGCTAGACTAGCTGCTTCTCGCCAACATGTCCCTGAGACACTGTCTCCTGCATCTCTGACAGTGTACTAGGGACAGCCCACATGCCTGCCTGTAGCCCTGACTCTCTCCCTTCTCCTGCCTTATCTCCAGCAAAAAAACAAATTTTCCTGTTATCCAAAGCCTACTGTGTGCTGAGAATATTACATGCGTGATGTCCTTGGGTCATTATACTATACTTACAATGAGGCAATATCTCCATTTTACAGAAAAGGAAGCAAACTCAGGGGGAAGTCTAGAGTTCCTGCCACTGGTAGCACATGGCTCTCTACTTCTTGTACTTGTTTGAGGAACCCAACATGACTCCCTCTGCCCCCATCAGAAACCCACTGCTTTCCTTCTGAGAAGAATGGCTTGACCAGCCCAAGAACAGGATATGTATGGGGATGGACTTAGAAATTCCTTGTCCACATTTCCTACTCCCATCTTTGAGAGGCACCTTGGTTGATCTTTGAGTATTCTGGCCAGGGACAGGAGGTTGGTGGAAGACCTACGGCCCCATCAGGCAATTAGAGGAAGACACAGGATCAGATTAGGGTTATGTATTAGGTTCAGACAGAAGGAAAGCAGCCTAGTTTCTCGCCCAGAATGGGGCAAGAGCAGCTGGATGAACCATAGGATCTTTTTCTTAGAAGACTCTGTGCTGCCTTGGACTTCTGAGAGCTCTTTGTCACTGGTGCATGTTACAAAAAGGGGAAAGAGCTTCAGCCTCTCTTGTCATCCCTCTCCTCATTTCCCCCCTCCCGCTAGGTTGAAAAGCAGCCATTAGACCCCTCAGATCAGGCCTAGGCATGCAAAGGGTTTGCAAGAGAATTAGAAAGGATACTCTCTCCGGATGGGTTAGTGACAAAAGGACACCCCCAGAGGATGTTATAAATTTTCAAAATGCCCTTTCCTCTTGGCTGAGGCACCCAGTGCCAGGACCTAGGCTTGGCGTGGGAATGGGGGCTGGATGTCATTCCCTCTCCCTGCTCAGCCTTTCTGCAGGACCCAGGACCAGTCCGAGGGGCCTGTCTCAAGTCAGGGCCCTCAGCTGCTGATTTCCTGTGTTCAGCATTGTGGAATTTCCAGACTTTCCAGATGACATTCATTATTTTCCACCTCCCAATAAAATAATCTAGATTGACTTCTGAAATAACATATTCTCTGTAATCTTTATGGTATAAAGCAAATCATGAGCCTTAGAGGTTCGAACTTTGCCTTAGGCAAATTCCTTAACTTCCATAGGCCTCAGTTTCTCCTTCTTGGAAATGGGGATAAACAAACGACCTTACATGGCTGTTTGCATGAACTGACGGCAGGGTCCACAGTGCTGGCACAAGGTGGGTGGGTCTGCCATACCACGTGGTCCGTGACCCTCAGGTAGCCCAGGCCTGCAATGATACCCACAGTGGATGTTGCATGCCTGGTCCCAGCTACAAGCTCCGGGCCTGACAGACACTCAAATGCAGGCGGGTTGGTTAGGACAGGGAGGGCCGAAGAGCCCTGCACTGCAGCCACCTGCACCGCGGCCCAGGCAGGGGGCGTGCTCCTAGACGCCCTTGGCAGGGCCGACCCCGGGCTGTGGGAGGCTGCGGGGTCGTAGGGGACAGCGGGCCGGGCCGGCGAGCGGGCGAGCAAGGAGTTAAGCCGGGCGGCAGGGCGAGCGCCTGTCAGACGCGAGCATGTGCAGTTTGCAGCGCATCCGTACTATGGGTGAGTGCCGCCGCCGCCGCCGGGGGCTCCATTCCTCCAGGGCAGCGGCGGCTGCAGCCCCCCTGCCCCCGCGCCGCAGCGGCGGACGCCGACACACAATGCGGGACTAGGCGCGGCGCGGGAGTGCCAGGCGGCGTGGGGGTGCCAGGCGGCGTGGGGGAGGCACGGCCCGCAACTCCGCGCGGGGGGAGCCGGAGCGCCGGGTTTGGGGGCGGGGAGCAGGCGGCGCAGGAGAGCGCCCCGAGTCCCAGCGCTGGAGGAGGAGCGGGAGCCAGCCCTGGAGACTGCGCTCCTGGCCGCACCTGCTCCCGGCAGGCGGCCGGCCCTGCCCTGACCCTGCCTACGGCCCCTGCCCCGCACCGGTAGGTACCCCAATGCCCGCAGACAGGCCTTTCCACCGCCGGGAGAGGTGGCCGCGCGGGGCCGGCAGCCCCGAGCGCAGGGGGCGCGGGCTATGGGGACGGTGATGGGGAAGACCGGGCGACCGGACTTGGGGCTCTGGCTGATCCCGCTTCCTCTTTGCTTTCGGTTTCGAGGCTGCTGCCCCGGTTCGAGAGCGAGCCGCAGATCAGATAGATGGTGCGCCCGGGCTTGGATTCCCTGCGGGGGATGGGCGCACAGGGGGGCGTGTTGAGGAAGGGGGTGCGCGTTGGCAACTTTCCCCGCCTGAAACAAAAGGGTGTCGGGGAAGCGAGGGGCAGCGGTAGGTTGACACCCCCTCTTCTTCCAGGCGGAGAGCACCCAGGAGGCCACCTCGGGAGGTTGGAAGGGGGTGACAGTCTGGGTGGAAGCTGGGGAGCCAGGGCTTTGGGGTGGGAACCACGGACCCTCCTAGTTAGAGGCTGAGGACTTTGCTGAAGGGAAGGGAATGCTGCCAAAAGGACCCCGCAGCCTTCTCCCCAGGGTGCATGGAAAAACTGGGTGATGGTGGACCCCACACCTAGGCGCCCTCGACTCCCCAGGTCCGTGTCCCGGGGCCCAGCCCAGCCCCCTGGCTGCCAGCTCTTCACCTGCCCTCCCTGATCTCTGGTCCTCCGTGAAAGATGCCTAGCTGAGATGGGAAGTGTTACAGCCCGGTTCCTGGCAAGGGTAGGGAGACATTGGCCTCTTTCCCAGGTGTCTTCCTTTCCCTCTTTCTATGCTCAGTCAGAAACGGACCCCCTTCCCTTCCTTCCTGGGACTGTCTCCTTTCTTTCCCCAGGGTTTCCCTGGGGGTGTTTGGCTGCCTTAGGTACAGAGCTTGGAGGTAGGAGGGCAGGGTGTTCGGGCACTGCTCAAGGCTCTCCCTGGAGGGAAAGAGCAGGACCCCAGGGAGCTGTCTGCTGGTGTAACCTTGGGGCTCTGCTCACCAATTCTCGTGTGTTCTCAGCACCCTAGTAATAAGTGAGCTGTTGCCGTGGCTATCAGCCTTGGGTAATTGAGAGGCCTGGGTTTCTCTCTGCTGTACCAGGAAGAGGGGTCAAGGGAGGGCCAAGCAACCTGCCTTGGGGGTGGTACAGTGTCTTTCTCTCTAGAAAACAAATGGGCCAGGTTCCAGGTCCCCGGTCCTTGGCCTTGTGTCTCCAGGAACAAGGTGCCTCCAGTTCTGAGCTGGCTTACGTGTGACCACCAGCTCCTATCCTGTGGCAGGACAGCCCTTTGGGAGCTCAGATTTTTTTCCCTGGTTGGAAGACAGATACATCTGCTTGCCTGTGAGACAGAAGGCACTGGAGGGCCCGGGACTAGTGGAGGACTCTCCCGCCTGCTCGTGTGAATGAGCTAATGATACAAGTAGCTTGGGCCAGGGTGGGCCTGCCAGGACACTTTGCTCTAGAGACACCTTGCTCAGGGGTGTGCTGAGATGACTCTTAGCCCCCATCCCTCAGTTTTGTGTTTGGAGACAGATATAGGCAACTGGAGAGAGAGCGTGGCAGGCGTTGGGTGGGGACGACAGGCTTTCTTTAGTGTTGATTTTGATCACTTATAGGTACAGGAGCAAGGGAGGTTCCAGGACCAATAAGGAGTAGCAGGAGAAAACTGAGTCCCCTGAGCTATAGATTTGTGGCCCTGCAATTTGTGGCTAAAGTCAGATGCAGGTACTAGACCAGAGAAGCACAGCAAGGCCCACTCCTATGGACCTTCCCACTCTAACAGGGCAGGCAGGGTTGATTATCACTCAAGTCCCCATTGGAGGGGCTTTATTGGTTTATCCCAAGCTGTTTATTCGGAGCTGAGAGTAATGATATGGAGGCCCGACCTCCGAGCCTCCAGTGGTGAGAGGATGGACTTTTCTGCGGCATGTTCCTCGAATATACTGACCTTAAGATGGGAAACTGATACTCTCCTAACTTCCTGTTTTGAAGTGATGAGGCACGAATTTTTACATTTATAAGTGAGTTAAGACCCTCAAGTCCTTGAATGAAAGATATTAAATGAGTTAATGAGCATTATACTGTGTTTATTTTGGTTGTATCAGATGTACATATTGTTTCTAAAGGGAAAGGTGTCATTTTACAGGAAGGGACCAAATTACAGCTTTTGTGGTAGGCAAAGCTCAGTGTTGGTTTTAAAAGTGTAGTTTTTATCAGAAAAGCTCTTGCTGCAGCACTTAAGCAGCAAGTGTTTTTTTTCTGCCTACCTCCCAGGAGCTCCTTCCTGGTGGACTTTTTCCTGGTAGACAGTTTCCAGCTAGAATGTTAGTGACTGTCAGCCTCTAGTTTCTGAGGAGGGTCTCCAATGATGTTGGGGACTCTGATGTCATAAGGAGAGACCTGGGTAAGGGCAGTAGAGTGAGGCAGCTTGATCTTATCAGCAACTATATCAGATCTGGCTGTCCTTGAGGGGAGGGAAGGGATAGCTAACCCTCCCAGAGCCTGGCTGTTTTCAAGTTTGTATCCTTTTACTCTTCTCCTCCCTCCTCTCCCCACCTCCCATGTACAGACAAGGTGGTTTGGGTGTGTTTTTCAATTGCAGAAACCTTCCTTTTAAGGCAAGGATAATTTCTGACCTGGCAAAGTCTTATCTCCCTTTGTGGCAACACCTGGCTAAGGTGGGAATATCAGACGGGATTCTCATGTTCTGAGCTGAGGAATTTTAGCCTCTGTTGGCCAGATCTTCTTCTTACTCTACATCACTTCTCAGAAATCAGACTTTGTCTTTGAAAAGTAAAGTGAAAGCTGATTTCTAGGGAAGGGGTATGAGGAGGGCACTTTTGGTTTGCTTCCCCTTAGGGAAACTGAGTCCCACTGAGAGTTGGCACTCTGGCTGTGGTGTGTGAGAATGCATGTGTTGGGGAAGTTTTCCTTTCCTGGGATTTAAGGGCATTTAAAATCAAGTACCCGAGTAGATCCATAGGTCATACTTTTCTGCTATAAGATAAAGATGCACTCATAGAATTTACATACCAGGGTGTTTGGTTCAAGATGTATATTTGCCTCAGACTTTGAGCTGTGGGATGCCCCATGCTGCTGTGATTCAAGGAAAAGGCAGTGGTTTGCACCCCGAGACACACATCCATAGATAGAACTGAGGCTAAGTCAGCCATCACATTTCCAGGCTAGAAAAGAGGGTTTGCTCCTTTCCCTGTTTTCACATTCATCAGGCTGCATTTATACGTAGTGTGGACTTCGGCTCTTCTCCCCTGTGAGGCTATACTTCATGTTCATTTTAACATTAGTTCCCCTATGTATAAATGTAGTGGAGTTGAGGTGACAGAGTGATGCTGGCCCCCTGCTCCTTCAAAGGATGGTTCTGAAAGGCGACTTTCCACCCTCCTCTGATTTTGGTGCTTGCACTTACCTTTGGATCACAATCCAGTCTGGCAGTTTGAGGAGCAACCAAAGTCATTGACAATTCGCGTTTTTGAACATCCAGCTTTTCACCGTCCTTTACTCTGCTGGCTCCCCAGTAGGGAGTTTAATATTTTTTCAGGATTCTTGCCTCCCAGTGTGGCTGGTATTGTAGAAGAGACAGCAGCTTTGAAATGAGGGCAAACCGTCTACACGGACAGGTCTCGGGTCCTCAGATTGCTCCTTCCAGTTGCTCCATCTTCTAGAAGCATGACAGTTTTTTTTTTGTTTTTTGTTTTTTTCAATAAGACTTCAGCTTTCAATTAATGTAGGGAGAGCTAATAAATATGAAAAGATGAGGGGAGAGATCACTTTCTGCCACTCCTTTGCTTCCCAAAAGCCCCTCATTCAGAACATACTGGATTATCCACTTCTGACTGCTTTTGCAGTTAGACTTGAATGACGAATGCCATCTAGCTGGCCCATTCATTCATTGTTTCCTTTCAGTTATTAAGAGGCACCCCTGTCACATGAGCTTCTGGAATGATCTGTTTCCATCGGAAAGGTCACTCACCCTGAGTTTTAGTAAGGCCTTGACATCAGCCCTGAGGAGCTAGGGATGCCAGCCAAGGAGATTGAAGGGCCACAAAGAGAGGATTCTTTTCTAGACTTCTGAGGGATGATTCATGCTTCAAGATAAAATGTGCTTCCTGGGGCTCCATGGTTTCATTGCTTGCACAGTCAGTGGAGGGACAGGCCCTGGTGCAGCGAGAAGCCCACCTTGCTGACAATAACTGCCATTCTCCAGAGCACCGACAGGGACTTGTTTTAGCCCACAGACAACCCCATCTCCTTTCTCATTGCTGTCCTTGGCCAAACCCCATTTTAGTCCCTAAGTCCTTAGGATCTCTCTCCTCCTTGTTCCCAATCAAAAAGGCCTTTTCGAAGTCAGGAATAAGGTGGCCAGAGCATTGGTCTTACTTTCATCTACTTTCTTAAAGAAAATATGGACAAGAAATATCATTACCACTGGGCAAAACACAAGCAGAGGTTCCAGATTTTTGTCTTGTTTTCTTTTTTTTGTCTTGGCATAAGCAATGAGATGACCTTCTTATACTGACCTATAGATGCTGTAAAGCTTTTTATATAGCCTGCACACATGGTGAGAGCTTATTAAATCACCAGCTGTGGTACTTGGATGTGATCAGATACCCTGATTTCTAGGTCATTGGGCAATGATTCGTTTGTGTGTGAGCTGATGGTTGGCAAAGGCTTCAGGAATCAGGAAATCTGGGATCCCTCCCTGACTCACTCACTTGTGTGACCTTGGACAGCCCATTTCAGCCCTCTGAGACTTAATTCCACAAATAGAGCTTCACCTGGCTTCAGTGATCATGGCAATAACAATGACAGCCACCATTTATTAGGCTAAGCATTTACATATGTTGTTTTCTCACAGCAATGAGATAGCTACTATTAATTATACCCATCTAACAGCTGGAAACACTGAGGCTCTGTAAGATAAAGTGATCACATATATCATACTGCTAGTAAGTGTCTAAACTGGGACTTGAACTGAGATCTATCTGATTCATTTTTTTTTAATAAAAAAAAATTTCTAGAGATGGGGTCTCTCTCTGTCACCCAGGCTTTAGTGCAGTGGCACAGTCATAGCTCACTGCAGCCTTGAAATCCTGGGTTCAAGCGATCCTCCCGTCTCAGCCTCCCTAGAACTACAGGCATGTGCCACCACACCTGGCTACTTTTTAAATTGTTTATGTGGAGACAGAGTCTCTATAACTCCCTTTGTTGCACAGACTGACCTCAAACTCCTGGCCTCAAGCAATCCTCCTGCCTCAGCCTCCCAAAGTGCTAGGATTACAGGGATGAGCCACATTTCCCAGCCAGTCTGAATCTATTGTGTTTTATAAGCTTGGATCAGATGATAGAACAAATGTTTGGGAGAGGGTAAAAGTGGAGGCAGTATAGGTTAACATATAAAAAGGAGAATTGACCGGGCGTGGTGGCTCACGCCTGTAATCCCAGCACTTTGGGAGGCCAAGGCGGTTGGATCACCTGAGGTCAGGAATTCAAGATCAGGCTGAGCAACATGGTGAAACCCCATTTCTACTAAAAATACAAAAATTAGCTGTGCATAGCGGCTAGTGCTTGTAGTCCCAGATACTTGGGAGACTGAGGCAGGAGAATCACTTGAACTTGGGAGGCGGAGGTTGCAGTGAGCTGAGATTGTGCCATTGCACTCCAGCCTGGACGAGAGCAAAATTCCGTTTCAAAAAAAAAAAAAGAGAGAGAGAGTTGATGTGGATTAAACACAACTAGTTAAAAGGAGACAGAAGTACAGATTCTTATTTGAAAAACATCATCTCAATGAATGTTCAGTAAGGAGAGGTCTGTACCAGTAGACCAGATGGCCTGGGAGTTACTGTAAAGGGAACATGCTTTCTGCTTGGCATAGGAATATATCTCATAAACCCCATTTAATTTTGATGCCAAAATTTTCCTCTTGCTTAACGGTCTGTTTGGGCAACATTTTTCTTTCTGTTATCCTACTGTCACTAGTCATAGAAGCTTATCTTTGCAGATTCTTGACCCCAATCCTCATCCTCCAACCTAGTTTCTGGGCCTTTCCCTGCCTATCATAATTCAGCTGTGGAGACCTGAGTATGACTCTGGGGTCCTAGCTACACTGAGCAAAGTACAGCAAGCATTAGAATATCCTGTTCTTCTGAGAAAGTATAGCCACTGATTTCTGCATTCAAAGGTGACCAGCTAGTGGATTGGGATCCATTCTTATTTGTTCCAAGCAAGTTGTCTTCTGCCTTTTTTTTTTTTTTTGACAAGGTTTTGCTCTGTCACCCAGGTTGGAGTGCAGTGGCACAATCGTAGCTCAATGAAGCCTCTATCTCCTGGGCTCAAGGGATCCTCTAGCCTCAGCCTTCCAAGTAGCTGGGACTACAGGTGCACCACCACACCTGGCCTCTTCCACCATTTTGAAGTATTCATGGAAGAGGCATGAGGGTTGAGGTGGTGGTCCAAGGAAGGTGAGCTGACCTCTCTTGGAGAGCTAGCATGGTGCCGTATGATGGATCAGTGTGCAAGGGGTCAGGAGACTTGGGTTCTTCTCGTACCTCAGTGACTCTGGGCATGTGATGTAAGTTTTTTGGCTTTTAGTTTTCTTATCCTTTGGACAAGATATTCTATAACATCTCTTCAGGTAATAATATCAGATGATCCAGGCTTTCCTGAGAAAGGTTGAGGTTCTAGCCTTTCTCAGGAAATAACTCAGCTGGTCTGGAACTGTCAGAAGTCAGAGCTGGGAGGGAAGAGATGGTGTTAAAGGAGAAGGAGGCCAAATTGGAAGCTAAGGGACAAAGTCAGAGCTGGAGGAAGTCCCTTCTCAAGAAGGAGGACTAGGTCTGGTCACTGCTCTTTTTGTTTGTTTGTTTGTTTTTTGAGATAGAGTTTGGCTCTTGTTGTCCAGGCTGGAGTGCAATGGCATGACTTCGGCTCACTGCAAACTCCACCTCCCGGATTCAAGCAATTCTCCTGCCTCAGTCTCCCGAGTAGCTGGGATTAGAGGCATGTGCCACCACACCTGGCTAATTTTGTGTTTTTAGTAGAGACGGGATTTCTCCACGTTGGTCAGGCTGCTCTGGAACTCCCAACCTCAGGCCCGCCTCAGCCTCCCAAAGTGCTGGGATCACAGGCTTGAGCCACCATGCCCAGCCCAGTCATTACTCTTTTAACCACTTCAGTGGGGCACTGGAGAGGTGGTGTCTGTACACCCTTATACTCACCATTCCAATGTCATGGAGAGAAACCCTCATGTCTTGTCTTAAAACGTAAACTGAGCCAGGCAGAGTGGCTCATGCCTGTAATCCTAGCACTTTGGGGGACGGAAACAGGAGAATCCCTTGCCAGTTCAAGACTAGCCTAAGCAACACAGTGAGACCTTATCTCTACACAAAATTGGCTGGGCATGGTGGTGCATGTCTGTACTCCCAGTTCCTTGGGAGGTTGAGGTGGGAGGATCACTTAAGCCCGGGAAGTCAAGGCTGCAGTGAGCTGTGACCGCACCACTGCACTCCAGCTTGGGCAAAAGACTGAGACCCTGGGGACTCCAGGGCCTGCTTCAGTCCAGGATTCTTCCCCCATCCCTGCTCCTCTGCCACTCGGGTCTCCAGAACTTGAGGTCTCTGGTTGGTATTTTTTTGTTTTTGTTTTTTAGAGACAGCATGTTGTTCTGTCACCCAGGCTGGAGTGCAGTGGCACAATCATAGCTCACTGTAGCCTTGAACTCCTGGGGTCAAGCAATCCTCCCACTTCAGCCTCTTGAGTAGCTAGGACTATAGGTGCACCACCTATATTAGCACCTGGCTAATGTAGCTGATGCTTTCTGGGCAACTCAATGTTAGTGAGAATATACCCCCTCTGTTGCCCTAACTACCTGAAAGGGCAAGGCTAAGCCATATACTCAGCCCAGGAACTCAGGGGACACGTCTTCTTTGTTCATGGAATTGGGCTAGGGCTAGGCTGTCTTCAGTTCCCTTTGAACAAGTCTTTTTCTTTCTTTCTTTCTTTTTTAAATGGAATCTGGCTCTGTTGCCAAGCTGGAGTGCAGTGGTGCAATCTCGACTCACTGCAACCTCTGCCTCCTGGGTTCAAGAGGTTCTCCTGCCTCAGCCTCCTGAGTAGCTGGGACTGCAGGTGCACGCCACCACCCCCAGCTAAGTTTTGTATTTTTAGTAGAGATGGGATTTCACCATGTTGGCCAGGATGGTCTCGATCTCTTGACCTCATGATCTGCCTGCCTTGGCCTTCCAAAGTGCTGGGATTACAGGCATGAGCCACCACACCCGGTCCAAACAAAGCCATTTTCTAAGGACCCTTGGATTATTTCATTCCTTGGTACATCTTCTATTTTCATTTCATCATATTCAAGGTTGAGGAGCAAATGAGTTCCCATTGAATCCACCAAACCAATATTTTCCATCCCTGCCTATCTTATGTTCTCCTCAGCTCTTATTTCCCTATCTCCATTATTTCTAATGGTGGTACCATGCTACCGGGGGGATGAGAGATGATTTCATTTGGTACAGGGACAAACATTTCATTTTAATAGCTATGTTTCTAATGAGTATAAAGAAACATGACTCATTGGAATGTACTCATCAAGCAACTTAATTTTGCCTCCCACTGTCTCTTTATGTTTATCCAGTGGGATTAGTTCTTTCCCTGGTCTAGGGTGAAAACTTAGGCCCTGTAACTTTTCTGGTTATTCATAGGAGAAGGTTCTGTGATCACTTTAAGTCTTACAAGCATAGTCTCAACTAAGTACATAATATACCCAATCTATGAAGCAGAGTCTCATGGAAAAAACTAAAAAATAAAATAAAATAAAAATACATCTACTCCTTTGTCACTGGACTGGGAGGGGCAGGAAAGTGCTCACTGGGTACATTGTCTGCTGGTTTCCAGCTTCATGGTGCATATTTTTATCAGATTCTCAGAGAACCCTCCCTACCCTCCCAATTGCTGGGATATCTCACTTCTATTGTCTTGAAAAGAGCAAATTATCAGCCAGGTGAGGTGACTCACACCTGTAATCCCAGCACTTTGGGAGGCTGAGACGGGCCGATCACCCGAAGTCAGAGTTCGAGACCAGCCTGGCCAACATGGCGGAAGCCCCGTCGCTACTAAAAATACAAAAATTAGATAGGCGTGGTGGCAGGTGCCTGTAATTCCAGGGAAGCTGATGCAGAAGAATTGCTTGAACCCTGGAGGTGGAGGTTGCAGTGAGCTGAGATTGCACCACTGCATACCAGCCTGGGAGACAGAGCAAGACTCTGTCTCAAAAAAAAAAAAAAAAAAAAAAAAAAAAAGAGCAAATTATCCTCTATTCTAGATCATTGCTCCTTTCTCAGCCCCTGAAATCCAGTGGTTCACCTCTCTAGCCTCTTTCAGCTAAGGTCCTTCAGTCTGCCCAAGGGGCCATCTCAGAGAAGACCTGCTCTGACCTCAAGCCAGCCCATATTAGTGCATGTGGCCCACATTGGTCCAAGAAAACAATGACACATCCCTGGGCGCAGTGAACCTGGGAAGGCAGGCTGACCCCAGCTCAGCAGTCTCCCTTGGCTCCTCCAACAGCAGATGGCCAACTTGTGTCCCATCCTTTGGATGTCTCAATAGGTGGTCAGGTGCAAGTCCACCATGTCCTCCCAGTTGCAGGGGACAGACATCAAGTTTCCTGAGTGGTCCTGGTGAATCCCCCTCTCACCAACTTGATAGGAGGGCCAGTTCTCTATGGGGATAGGGTGAGATATCACAGCACACTAACAGCAACCCCAAAGTTCCTCCTCAAAGATTCTTCCCCATTCTCTGCCCATTCTAACCCTCTATACCCTCAGCTTGAGAGAGGGGCCCTTGCGCACCTCTTTTGAAAATGCGCGTCCTTCTCTGGTGTCACACTTACGCGCATTATACCTGTTGCATCTTGCTGCCTTAGTTAAGACTTTTTGATTTAACATCTTGTTATATGTGTATCATCAAAACCATCATTGTCACAATAAGCCTGTGATTTCGTGGATATTATTGCTTAGAATAAGGCTACAGTACATATTTAACCGAAAAAAAAAACTGACTTAAGTAAAAAGGTTAATGACAACAACTGACATTTATTGATAACTTATAATGCCGGGTTGCTGTTTGTAGTACAGTAAATATGCTTTCTCACTTAATCCTCATGAGGAAGGTACTTATATTTTCTCTCTATTTTACAAAGAAATAAACTGAGCCTGGGCACAGTGGCTCACGCCTGCAACCCCAGCACTTTGGCAGGCTGAGGCAAGTGGGTCACTTGAGGTCAGAAGTCTGAGACCAACCTGGCCAACATAGTGAAACCCCAAATCGACTAAAAGTACAAAAATTATCTGGGCATGGTGGTGGGCGCCTGTAATCCCAGCTACTCAGGAGGCTGAGACAGGAGAATCGCTTGAAGCCAGGAGGCAGAGGCTGCAGTGAGCCAAGATTGCACCACTGCACTCCAGCCTGGGTGACAGAGCGAGATCCTGTCTTAAATAAATAAATAAATAAATAAATAAATAAATAAAAAATTAAAAAATAGGCCGGGCGCAGTAGCTCACGCCTGTAATCCTAGCACTTTGGGAAGCTGAGGCGGACGGATCACGAGGTCAGGAGTTCGAGACCAGCCTGGCCAACATGGTGAAACCCTGTCTCTACTAAAAATACAAAAATTAGCTAGGTGTGGTGGAGGGCAGCTATAATCCCAGCTACTCGGGAGGCTGAGGCAGGAGAATTGCTTGAACCCGGGAGGCGGAGGTTGCAGTGAGCCAAGATCGCACCACTGCACTCCAACCTGGGCGACAGAGCTAGACTCTGTCTCAATGAATGAATGAATAAATAAATAAATAAATAAATAAATAAATAAATAAAAAATTAAAAAATAGGCCGGGCGCAGTAGCTCACGCCTGTAATCCTAGCACTTTGGGAAGCTGAGGCGGACGGATCACGAGGTCAGGAGTTCGAGACCAGCCTGGCCAACATGGTGAAACCCTGTCTCTACTAAAATACAAAATTAGCTAGGTGTGGTGGAGGGCAGCTATAATCCCAGCTACTCGGGAGGCTGAGGCAGGAGAATTGCTTGAACCCGGGAGGCGGAGGTTGCAGTGAGCCAAGATCGCACCACTGCACTCCAACCTGGGCGACAGAGCTAGACTCTGTCTCAATGAATGAATGAATGAATAAATAAATAAATAAATAAATAAATAAATAAATAAAGTGAGGCAGAGAGGTGAAGCAGCATGTCCAAGTCACATAATTGGTGTCAAAGCCGGGATTCGAATGGAAAGAATCTGACTCCAGATTACTAATCTGACTCCAGAGTACTCCAGAGTACTACCCTCTGTCATTTCCTGTAGGGCAATGGGCAGCCATGCCGAGTCATGAAGGTGGCATGCAGGGATGGGAAATGCTACCTTAGGAGATAATTGACATCCTTCGCCCTGGCATTCAAGTTCTCCATAGCCTTTACATTCTTTTCCAAACGTATCTCCCCAGCGCCCCCAGGAACTCCTTCTATGCCCTTTCCCAGAGCCTAATCCACTTGAACAACTAATCTGGCATACACACACCCACCCCTGCTTCAGTTGTTCCAATGCCTGAAGGGCACTCACCTGCCTTGCTGCCTACCCAAATTGTAGTCCTTTTAGAAGCCAGAGACCATTTCTGCTGCAAAAGTGCGTTTAAACAAAACCACTTCTGTTAGGATCTTTTAACTACTCTTATCATTTATCACCAGGTCACAATTATTATGTGCGTTTATGCAAAGGGCAGTGAACAAGAGTTGGCAAACACAGATCCTGATCACTTCGTGCAGTGCCACTATCTGCTTGTTAGCATGCGGTTATCTGCTTGTCTGCTAACTTATGCAAGGCTCTCAACTTCTCTGAACGTTGGTTTCGTCTTTAAGGGGTGGGTCCAGATGATATTCCTTCAGTTTTTTAATATTCCATGGTTGTTTTGCTTGCCATATTGTCTCCACTAATTTTTAAGCTCCTGAAGGCTAGAACTCTGTTTTGTGTACCTTAATACATTTCAGGACCCTGTACAAGGTTTTACACACAGAAGGTATTTAATAAGGTTAGTTGGTTGGCTGCTGGGATTTAAGGCCTGTGATCACTCTGTTTTGGCCTTGACTGACCTTTAGAAATCACCTTCTGGGCCCGGGCACGGTGGCTCATGCCTGTAATCCCAGCACTTTGGGAGGCCATGGTGGGCGGATCACCTGAGGTCGGGAGTTTGAGACCAGCCTGACGAGCATGGAGAAACACCATCTCTACTAAAAGTACAAAATTAGCCAGGCGTGGTGGCGCATGGCTGTAATCCCAGCTGTTTGGGAGGCTGAGGCAGGAGAATTGCTTGAACCTGGGAGGCGGGGGTTGCAGTGAGCCGAGATCATGCCATTGCACTCCAGCCTGGACAACAAGAGCAAAACTCAGTCTCAAAAAAAAAAAAGAAGAAGAAGAAGAAGAAGAAGAAATCACCTTCTGGGTGATCACCAGCAAGGACTTTGCAGTTCTCTTTTTAGCACACATTTATAACAAAAGTTTGGGTCCTATCTGTTGCATTTTTTTCTTTCTTTCTTTCTTTTTTTTTTTTTTTTTTTTTTGAGACGGAGTCTCGCTCTGTTGCCTAGGCTGGAGTGCAATGGCACGATCTCGGCTCACTGCAACCTCCACCTCCCAGGTTCAAGTGATTCTCCTGCCTCAGCCTCCCGAGTAGCTGGGACTACAGGCGCATGCTAACACACCCGGCTAATTTTTGTATTTTTAGTAGAGATGGTGATTCTCCATGTTGGTCAGGTTGATCTCAAACTCCTGACCTCAGGTGATCTGCCCACCTCGGCCTCCCAAAGTGCTGGGATTACAGGCATGAGCCACAGCGCCCAGCCTGTTGCCTTTTTCCTTTGGGAGACCTAACGTCATGCTGTTAAGGCCCACAGTCCTTTCTCTGCAGTTTTGAAATCTGAAGCACTATAAAACCAAAAGCTTTTCTTTCACTCGAGTGACGGCAAAATCTGACTTGGTCTAACAGAGGCTCACACCACACAGTATGAATATTCATAGATGTCACCATAGAAACATGAATGTGCTTGATTAGTGGGTGCTGCCCCAGACCCTGCTGTGAGGATTATGTAATTTATGATATGTGCTCCACATTACCTTTTTAAAAATCTTTAAAATTCTGAATTCCAGGGGTTTTAGATAGGGGACTTTGGTGCCATATGACCTTCCTCAACAGAGATGCCATTGGCACTGGAGTGGGACAGGTCTTTGGGCTCTTCAAACATTACAGAACCTCACCTGGGACCCTGCCTCATTGGCCTGTCCCTAATCTCAGCCCTGTCTCCAGTGTAACTATAGCCTGTGGCCATGGCTTACCAACTTGATTTTTAAAAATATTATTTATTTTGGCTGGGTGGAGTAGTTCATGCTTGTAATCCCAGCACCTTGGGAGGCTGAGGTGGGAGGATCACTTGAGCCCAGGAGGTCAAGGCTGCAGTGACCTATGATCATGCCACTGCACTCCAGCCTGGCCAACAGAGCAAGACCCTGTCTCAAAAATAAATAAACGAAAATAATAAAATGTCATTTATCTTGATTAGTAAATATTTTGGCACTCCCTTAAATTTTGTGCCTGAGCTGAGTGCCTATCTTGTCTCACCCTAGTTCTAGCCTGTGGGTCAATCCCTCCATTTCTCCTAACCCCACTGCCATGACTCTGGGATGAACTGGTGTGTCCTCAGGGCGGGGGGGACTTGCTGGAGGTTTGCACTTCAGTTCAAGCTAGTTGGGACCTGTTGCCCCTAGGCCAAGTTAGCTCATGCGGAGAAGCTGGTTCCTAGAGGCATTTTCTTTGTTATTATTATCATTATTTTTAACCTCCAAGTATACCTGGAGGCATTTCCTATACCTGGATGTTTCTTTGGATACCAAATGAATATTGTTCCTCTACTTTCATCTGGAAGGTGATGCAGCTATTCATTTGAGTCAATTTGCTGGTTAATTCCTATAGCTGCTTTGACTGGATGTTTTAAAACTTTAAAAAATATCCAAATGCACATGGAAAATCATAAAAGCAACACAGAAATGCACAATAATGGAATCTAAGGTGTTCTGTTGTGTTTTTTTTCATCTTCTGCCTTGTTTTTTTTCTTTTTTTCTTTTTTATTATACTTTAAGTTCTAGGGTACATGTGCATAACGTGCAGGTTTGTTACATATGTATACTTGTGCCATGTTGCTGTGCTACACCCATTAACTCGTCAGCACCCATCAATTCATCATTTATATCAGGTATAACTCCCAATGCAATCCCTCCGCCCTCCCCCCTCCCCATGATAGGCCCCAGTGTGTGATGTTCCCCTTCCCGAGTCCAAGTGATCTCATTGTTCAGTTCCCACCTATGAGTGAGAATATGCGGTGTTTGGTTTTCTGTTCTTGTGATAGTTTGCTAAGAATGATGGTTTCCAGCTGCATCCATGTCCCTACAAAGGACGCAAACTCATCCTTTTTTATGGCTGCATAGTATTCCATGGTGTATATGTGCCACATTTTCTT
>NW_016806895.1:701379-709226 GCF_001698545.2 Rhinopithecus bieti | reverse complement strand
GGATATTAGCCCTTTGTCAGATGAGTAGATTGCAAAAATTTTCTCCCATTCTGTAGGTTGCCTGTTCACTCTGATGGTAGTTTCTTTTGCTGTGCAGAAGCTCTTTAGTTTAATTAGATCCCATTTGTCAATTTTGGCTTTTGCTGCCGTTGCTTTTGGTGTTTTAGACATGAAGTCCTTGCCCATGCCTATGTCCTGAATGGTACTACCTAGGTTTTCTTCTAGGGTTTTTATGGTATTAGGTCTAACATTTAAGTCTCTAATCCATCTTGAATTAATCTTCGTATAAGGAGTAAGGAAAGGATCCAGTTTTAGCTTTCTACTTATGGCTAGCCAATTTTCCCAGCACCATTTATTAAATAGGGAATCCTTTCCCCATTTCTTGTTTCTCTCAGGTTTGTGAAAGACCAGATGGCTGTATATGTGTGGTACTATTTCTGAGGACTCTGTTCTGTTCCATTGGTCTATATCTCTGTTTGGGTACCAGTACCATGCTGTTTTGTTTTGTTTGAGACAGAGTGTCGCTCTTGTTGCCCTGATTGGAGTGCAGTGGTGAGATCTCAGCTCACCTGCAACCTCTGCCTCTTGGGTTCAAGCGATTCTCCTGCCTCAGCCTCCCGAGTAGCTAGGATTACAGGCATAAACCACCACGCCCAGTTAATTTTTGTATTTTTAGTAGAGACAGGATTTCACCTTGTTGGCCAGGCTGGTCTTGAACTCCTGACCTCATGATTCACCCACCTTGGCCTCCCAAAGTGCTGGGATTACAGATGTGAGCCACCGCACACGGCCTCTTGTTTTTTATTTATTTGTTCTTTTTTAAGAGACAGGGTCTCACTCTGTTGCCCAGGCTGGAGTGCAGTGGTGTGATCATAGCTCAAGGGATCCTCCCACGTGAGTAGCTGGGACTAGAGGCAGAGACTGTACCCTTATTTACTTTTTTGATGCAGAAACTGTACAGGAGCTATGACTGAGAGTTACAAGTGTCAATGGAAGAGCCAGGCCTAAAAAGTCCTGTTTCTGGACCTTCCACTGTCCAGGAGACCACTCCCCTCCTTAATCCCCAGCCCCCAGGTGTCCTCAGATGGTGGAGGACCCATGAATCAGCTATCCCCTCAACTGAAGGGCATATATATATATTTTTACCCTTTGTTCCTGTTTAGCAGTGGTGGTCATACTTGTGGGAATTGAGGCTGCCTTTCCCCCACCATTAAATAACCAGCCCTTCTCAGAGTCTGAGCCGTAAGTATTTCTGACACTGCCTTTTTAACCTATTGGAGGTCTTCTGGGATCATCACTTCTCTACCCCTATTCCTGTCCATGCTTCCTCACGATATAGCATTTTCCATAAATATACTAAAGCATCCTCTTACATACTGTTTACTCATCTTCTTGTCCACCACAGACCAAGCCTGGCACCTATTTATTTGACTTCATCTAAACAATCTTTGCCTCCAGACATTGAAACATTTATGATTTCCCTGGCCTCTTCAGATAACTTGTGGTCTTCTACCTATTGTCATTACGCTGGAAAATGCTGAGATGTAATACAATTTGAATTAGTCAGGGAAATGAAATTTCCTAAAGGTGCCAAACTGACTAGTTTTCTTAAGCTCCATAGGTTGACTACATTGTCTGTGTACCCAGCTGATATCAATAAAAGACCTTTAGTGGGGAACAGTGGCCACTGCCTATAATCCCAGTGCTTTGGGAGGCCAAGGCAGGAGGATCACTTGAGGCCAGGAGTTTGAGACCAGCCTGAGCAACATAGCAGGACCCCATATCTACAAAAATATTAAGAAATTACCTGGGTGTTGGCCATGTGCCTGTAGTCCTAACTACTTGGGAGGCTAAGGCAGGAAGATTGCTTGAACCCAGGAGTTTGAGTTTATGGTGACCTGTGATCACATCGCTCAACTCCAGCCTGGGCAACAGAGCAAGACCTTGTTTCTAAAATTAAATAACTAATACAATAAATAAAGCCATTGCCTTGGCTGGGCTCAGTGGCTCCTGCCTGTAATCCCAGCACTTTGGGAGGCCAAGGTGGGTGGATCACCTGAGGTCAGGAGTTCAAGACCAGCCTGACCAACATGGTGAAACCCCGTCTCTACTAAAAATACAAAAAAAATTAATCAAGCATGGTGGTGTGCACCTGTAATCCCAGCTACTCGAGAGACTGAGACAGGACAATCGCTTGAACCCAGGAGATGGAAGCTGCAGTGAGCCGAGATCGCCCCACTGCACTCCAGCCTGGGCGACAGAGGGAGACTCTGTCTTAAAAAAGAAAAACCACCAACAACAAAACACATTGCCTTTATTCTGAGAGATTGATCACTTGAAGCCACCTTAATTCTGCTCACTCCTTCGTCTTTCTTGGCATTGCAGTTTCCCTTGCTTTTAGGGCACATTATCTGAAATGGTAGCCTTGTCTTTTATTTAGTAAATATTTGTAAATATAAGTTTTTAAGAGTCAGTATAATGCCTCAACCATACTCTAAAGGAGAAAGAAATAACAGAAAGTTAGTTATAATACTGTAGGGGTCAAAGCAAAGTGTCCCCTTTGCCTTCTGAAGGTTTGCTGAAAAATCAACTCACAAAACTCAGATTAATTGGAGAAAAAGCATATAAACTCTACTAACGTGTGTACAGGGAGAACCACAGAGTGATTGCCCACCCTCCATCGTGGCTCAGAAGCTTACAGAACGTCTTGGCAAACCAGGCATGGGAGAGGGGCAATGAGGAATTCTGTTGATGGGTAATAAAAGATTACGAGGGAGGAACGAATGGATCGGCAACAGGCATTAACTTGTAAAGGGTCTGTTCAGGTGTGGTTTTCAGATGTGGTTACATTCTTGGTCTTACAGAGGAGAAGAAAAAACAGTTGTTCTCTTTGGTGAATCTGCATCTTAGGCAGATAAAGGAACTTCAGAGAACTTCATCCTCCTTTGGGAGAGTTGATGGGTAGTGGGGAGAAGGTCAGAGAGACCTGGAGGTATTGGTTTCTGAGCCCCAGCAATACATCATTATGTATTTTAATATGTGCTTGCTTGGGCACAACCATACAGAAGGCAGAAGGATGCAGTCAGATGCTTGAACCTTTGCATAGACTCACCAAGAATGTAACATCCACAAACACCCACAAGATACAGGTGTATTGTATGAGTGACTCAAATACCAGGAGAGGTGCTGCTGGGGTTGACATGACTTTCCAAAATGCTGAGCCATTCCTGGTAAAGCTCCAAAGAACACAGAGTACAGTATCCCCTCCATTTTGCATGCTAATGGTGTTCCTAGACAACTCAGCATGTGTTAAAACCGTGCAAAACCCCGCTGTGTTTATTTTAGAAAGGGAGTTCGAATCTTGATATAGATAATTATAAATGGACGTTTTACCTCTGTGATGTCCAGTAGAACGTTCCAAAGTCATGTGGGAGACTTCTTTCGTTGGCCGTGTGAGAATTGCATTCCAGGTGTCCACTTGTAAGTACCTGTGGCATTCCCCACCTACCATGGTGCTGACAGAGCTGCCCTTTAGCTCTTTCTCATCCCGGCACTGGAAGGAGGGCCCAGAACTGGGATACCTGCGTTCTCGGCCTGGGCTATCGTGTCTCAGTATTTGTATGACCTTAGGTAGGTTACACTTAACTCCACGTGCCTGGGTCTCCTCTCTGTAAAAGGGATGACCATGACACATGCTTCTGGCCTAACCTCGGGATGGATGCCCACTGTGCTGCCCTCCCACGACCCCAGACAATCCAGGGCATTTGTGTGTGCCCACAGCATATACCCTATCCACGAGGTCTCCCTCGCTGTGATTTCTCCTTACTATTTAAACATCCTTAGGTCTCTCTTATCTTGAAAGAGAGAGATAGAGAGAAAGAAAGAAAGGCACGGTGGCTCACGCCTGTAATCCCAGCACTTTGGGAGGCCAAGGCAGGTGGATCACCTGAAGTCAGGAGTTTGAGACCAGCCTGGCCAACATGGTGAAACTCCATCTCTACTAAAAATACAAAAATTAGCCAGGCGTGGTGGCAGGCACCTGTACTCCTAGCTACTTGGGAGGCTGAAGCAGGAGAATCGCTTGAACCTGGGAGGCTGAGGTTGCAGTGAGCCGAGACTGTGCCATTGCACTCTAGTCTGGGCAACAAGAATGAAACTCTGGCTCAAAAAAAAAAAAAAAGACAACAACAACAAAAAACAAAAAGAAAGAAGGAAAGAAAAAGAAAGAAAGAAAGAAAGAAAGAAAGAAAGAAAGAAAGAAAGAAAGAAAGAAAGAAAGAAAGAAAGAAAGAAAGAAAAGGGGAAGGGAAGAGAATAGGAAGAAAGGAGGGAGGGAGAGGGAGGACACCTGTCTCACCTCTGCTTCTCTTCCAGCAGCTTTTCTCTCTCTTTTTCTTCACAAACTAATTTCTCAAGAGTCATCGCACACACTCTCTTAGTTAGCTCCCCTCACAGTTCTCCTCCATCTTTTCTTTCTGTAGCGATGGGGTCTCACTATATTACTCAGGCNCCCAAATGGTTTTAGGGCTATATTCTTGTGTAACTCTTTTTTTAAAATCTGTATAACAAGTCCTTTCTCTGGAAGGCTGATCCTATTCAGTGGAAATCTTTTTGCCTGGTGAGCACCTTGACAGGTTTGAGTGTGTGCACTTGCAGGTTGGAGCAATGCTGAACTGCTCTGCAAAATAGAATGAAATGTATTTGGACATTCAAGGGAGAGAAGGAGAGGGCATCCAAAAACAAAAGGAGGAAAGAAGGAAAGAAAGAAAGAAAGAAAGAAAGAAAGAAAGAAAGAAAGAAAGAAAGAAAGAAAGAAAGAAAGAAAAGGGGAAGGGAAGAGAATAGGAAGAAAGGAGGGAGGGAGAGGGAGGACACCTGTCTCACCTCTGCTTCTCTTCCAGCAGCTTTTCTCTCTCTTTTCTTCACAAACTAATTTCTCAAGAGTCATCGCACACACTCTCTTAGTTAGCTCCCCTCACAGTTCTCCTCCATCTTTTCTTTCTGTAGCGATGGGGTCTCACTATATTACTCAGGCTGATTTTGAACTCCTGAGCTCAAGTGATCCACCTCAGCCTCCCAAAGTGCTGGGATTACAGGTGTGTGCCACCACACCTGGCCTAAAGGAAGCATTTTTCTTTCTTCTTAAAAAAAAAAAAAAAAAAATTCTAGACAGGGTCTCACTCTGTTGCCCAGGATGGAGTGCAGTGGCATAATCACAGCTCACTGCAGCCACGACCTCCTGGGCTCAAGGATCCTCCCACCTCAGCCTCCCAAATTGCTTGGACCACAGGCCTGCACCACCATGCCTGGCTACCTTTTAAATTTTTTGTAGAGATGGGATCTTGCTATGTTACCCAGGCTGGTCTCAAACTCCTGAGCTCAAGCCATCCTCTCACCTCAGCCTGCCGAAGGGCTGAGAGTACAAGCGTGAGCCACTGTGCTGACCTACACTCCTCCATCTCACATGGTCTTCAGTGTGCTGCTTAGCTTTCTCTGTCCCTGGGCAGCTTACATCTGCAGTTGATCACGGCCTCCAGCACTCTCCTGCTTCCGCTTCCCTGGGTGTCCTCCTGCCTCTCTGGCCCCATCAAAGCACCTCGTCCTCCACCAGCCCCAGATGTCACCCCATGTACCTTCTCCACAGTGTGCTCCTCCTCTGCAGTGCTTCATCCAGCTGGGGTCCCAAACTGACTGTTCCCACATGTCCTGCAGCACCTCAGACTTAGAGCACCTAAAAGGCAGCCCATTGTGCATCCCCAGATTTGTGCCTCTTCCTGTAGCTCTTCTCTTGGGTGCCATTGTGCAAGTCAGAAGTCTGAATGTTAGGCCGGGCACAGTTGCTTACACCTGTAATCCCAGCACTTTGGGAGGCCGAGGCGGGCAGATCACTTGAGGTCATGAGTTCGAGACCAGCCTGGTCAATATAGTGAACCCCATTTCTACTAAAAATACAAAAAATTAGCCCCCTGGTGGGGGCTAAGATTATGAGTGTGGTGGTGCATGCCCATAATCTTAGCTACTCAGGACGCTGAGGCAGGATAATCGCTTGAACCCAGGAGATAGAGTTTGCAGTGAGCTGAGATTCTGCCACTGCACTCACAGTCTGGGTGACAGTGTATGAGACCCTGTCTCAAAAAAAAGAAAAAAAAAAGTCTGAGTGTCATCCTCGACTCCTCCCTCTCAATCTCCCTCCCAATAAATCACTCACCGAGTCCTGTCAGTCTTGGCTTCTTAATAGGCTTCACTAATTTTTGTCATGTTTCTTTTCTTTTCTTTCTTTTTTTTTGGACAGGGTCTCACTCTGTTGCCCAGGCTGGAGTGCAGTGGCACGATCTCAGCTTGCTGCAACCTCTGCCTCCCTGGTTCAAGCGATTGTCCTGCCTCAGCCTCGCGAGTAGCTGGGGTTGCAGGTGCACGCTACCATGCCTGGCTCTCAACCCCAGTGTCCAATAGAGATGGGGTTTCGCCATGTTGGCCGGACTGGTGTATTGTGTTTCTTAATAGGCTTCACTAATTTGTGGTAGCTGCTTGACCCTTGTTAGCATTTAGGATTGTTAGCATTTAGGATTGTAATCCCTGATTTACTGTTTGGACTGAGTTAGAGGCCCTCAACACTGATGATATTAGGGTCCCATAAGCAATTAAAAATAAATTAATATAGTTCTAAATTATAATATAAAACATAGATAATTTATATGTGTGCTGAAGCCAAATGACTTCTTTTTTATTCTCTCTCATTTTTTCTTCTTTAAAATAATTTTCTTGGTGCCCCATGGTGGCAGGTGCCCTAAGCATGTGTGTAGTGTGCAGATGGGTAATCCAGTACCATATAGAATGTCAGCTTCTTTTGGCCCTGGGCTGGGGTCTTTGACTTTGTGGTCTTTGAATGTACCTGGTGGCACAAAATAGATATTGAGTAAATGTTTAATGAATGTGTGAGTTGAATGCATGAATGCTGAGATGAATTTGAAATGTCTCGCTTAAGTAAAAAGCACTGTAAGAATGTAAGTTATTATTAGTTTTCTGATGTTGGATGTTACTGTAGAATTTCCAAGCTCTTATATTGCCAGTGTTTTAAAAAACAACCAGCCCTGCTGTTGTGCTTCAGCATTCATACCCCAGCCTACATTGCATTCAGTGGTCTGGACATAAAATGTGCATGTAAAGATTCCCAAATTAATAAGCTAGTGAATGTGTACAATAGCATGGTTTGTTTGGGTCCCTTTAGTCCTAAGTGGGTCTCTCTTTTTTTTGAGACAGGATCTCTGCCGGCCACGTGGCTCACATCTGTAATCCCAACACTTTGGGAGGCTGAGGTGAGCAAACTGCTTGAGCTCAGGAGTTTGAGACCAGCCTGGGCAACATGGCAAAATTTCGTCTCTACCAAAAATACAAAAAACTAGCCGGGTGTAATGGAGTGTGCCTGTGGTCCCGGCTACTTGGGAGGCTGAGGTGAGAGGATCACTTGAACCTGGGTAGCAGAGGCTGCAGTGAGCAGAGATCGTGCCACTGCACTGCAGCATGGGTGACAGAGCCAGACCCTGTCTCAAAAAAAAAAAAAAAAAAAAAAAAGCCGGGGAAGGGGCTCACACCTGTAATCCCAGCACTTTGGGAGGCCTAGGTGGGTGGATCACTTGAGCCCAGGAACTTGAGATCAGCCTGGGCAACATGACAAAACCCTGTTTCTACCAAAAATAAAAAAATTAGCCAGTCTCATAACCTGGTCTCAAAATAAATAGATACAAACTTTTTAAAAATAATATTAAGAGACAGGGTCACACTCTGTCACCCAGGCTGGAGTGCAGTGGCACCAACTCGGCTCACTGCAGCCTTGCCCTCCTGGCCTC
>NW_016806895.1:686087-701283 GCF_001698545.2 Rhinopithecus bieti | reverse complement strand
TCTCTACCAAAAATACAAAAAACTAGCCGGGTGTAATGGAGTGTGCCTGTGGTCCCGGCTACTTGGGAGGCTGAGGTGAGAGGATCACTTGAACCTGGGTAGCAGAGGCTGCAGTGAGCAGAGGTTGGGCCCCTGCACCGGAGGAGGGGGGGAAAAGCCCGACCCTGGTTTAAAAAAAAAAAAAAAAAAGGCCGGGAGCAGTGGCTCACACCTGTAATCCCAGCACTTTGGGAGGCCTAGGTGGGTGGATCACTTGAGCCCAGGAACTTGAGATCAGCCTGGGCAACATGACAAAACCCTGTTTCTACCAAAATAAAAAAATTAGCCAGTCTCATAACCTGGTCTCAAAATAAATAGATACAAACTTTTAAAATAATATTAAGAGACAGGGTCACACTCTGTCACCCAGGCTGGAGTGCAGTGGCACCAACTCGGCTCACTGCAGCCTTGCCCTCCTGGCCTCAAGTAATCCTCCCACCTCAGAGTCCTGAATAGCTGGGACTACAGTGGGTAAAGACTCTTTCAGCTGTCTGGCTGTGCATTATCTAACATGGCCACACACAGCTGTGATAGTGAACCTGAGGAGGAGGCTGTGCCTGTGTCTGAGGGCTTTCCTTTGGAATTAGGTGGTTGTGATGGTGCTGAGGTGTTGAAATGGGGCATCTACCCTAGAAAGCCTGCGTGAGAGCTCAGAAGGGAGGAACATGGCCTGAAGGCCTAAGTCAGGCAGTGTGACTCGGAATAGCACAGAACTTTGGGGGAAATAAAATATAAAATCCAGAAGGCTGGCCGGGCATGTTGGCTCACGCCTGTAATCCCAGCACTTTGGGAGGCCGGGGTGAGTGGATCACCTGAGGTCAGGAATTCAAGACCAGCCTGGCCAACACACAGTGAAACCCCATCTCTACTAAAAATACAAAAATTAGCTGGGCATGGTGGCAGGCACCTGTAATCCCAGCTACTCAGGAGGCTGAGGCAGGAGAATCGCTTGAACCCGGGAGGCGGAGGTTACGTGAGCCAAGACTGTGCCGTTGCACTCCAGCCTGGGCAACAAGAGTGAAACTCCATCTCAAAAAAAAAAAAAAACAAAAAATACAAAAAAAAAAAAACTAGAAGGCTGTGGTTTAACAAATGTAACCTGACTCATTATTATGGGCTGTGGACAAAACGGGTGTGAAAACATCTCCAGGAGATATTAACTACATATACGAATAGACTCCAAAGTTTAACCCTGTCTTCTGGCATTAGGATGGATGCCTTCTGCAAGATTGCTGATCCTGGGAGGAGGAGGGAGTAACTCAGTGGAGAAGCAAGAAAAAGGAGGGCCAAATTGGAAGAGGAAATGTTTCCAAGAGGGATTTGGCAGGCAGAAACCCCAGAGCTGGAATTTTTGTGCCCAGTGGAGACCTCTGATGACCAGTGTGGTTCTCCCTGGATTTGCCTCCATGTCTGTTTCTGGGCCCCACCCCCTGTCCTAACAAGAGGGTCCCTGATGTTTTTGCCTCCAAACTTTTATTTAGAAATAATTTCAAACGTACAGAAAAGTTGCCAGAACAGTACAAAACACTCATATACTCTCTACCCAGATTCACCTGTGATTCACATTTTGCCCCATTTGCTTTATTTAATTTTAAAATTTTTATGTAGAGACAAAGTCTCACTATGTTGCCCAGACTGGTCTCAAACTCCTGGTTTCAAGCAGTCTTCCTGCCTCAGTCTCTCAAAGCACTGGGATTACAGGCATGAGTCACTGCATCTGGCCACTTCTGTGTTTAAATTTGGTGCTTTTTCTGTAGCCTTGGTTCTTGTCAAATGTTGGATGAGCCTTTGTTCTGTGTTCCTCTGTTGGATCTTGAGGTCTTCAGGTCACCTTTCTGTGAACGCTGATTCTGTGCACCAGAGCCAGCCACCACTGGCTGTGGACAGGAGGGTGGGATGTACCTGCTGGGCACTGGCAAGAACTGGTCTAGGCATCCCCTACCTCTCAACCCTAGTGTCCAGAGTATAAGCATGGTGGGCAGGGGCAGGGCCGACTGGCCTGGGTGCTCCAAATTCAATAACCACCAATTTAGGGCCCTTCCTGTGCCTAGATTTGCTGGCTGAAACCTTGTAGCCCCCATAGCTGCTTCTCTGATAGAGCACAGAACCCATAGGCACACTGCGTGGCTTCAAATCCTAGCCCTGCCCTTACTAGCACTGTGACCTTGAGAAAGCTGCATAACCTCTTTGGGTCTCATTTCTAAATTCTCTTCTTGCCTTTCTCAGGCTGGTTTGAGGCTGTCCTAATGAATGTAATGGGTCCTCTTATCCTTTGTCAAAAGGAATGTTAATTATTTTCAGCAGTCTAACTACGTGGCTAATGAGAGACTGACTGAGATAACATTCCCTTTAATTACTCTTGCCTAAGTGCTGTTTGAAGCCATATTTTGAGCATTAGCAAGACTGGGTGCTTTCTCAGTATATGGAGCTGTCCAGCAAGGGGCTGAGCGAAGGGCAGGGGTTGTTGGGCTTAAGGCTTATGGTGGAGGTGCCTGGTGTGGCTGGGGTCAGTGTCCAGCTGAGTGCATGCTGGCCTTTCCTGTGGGCTGCTACTTAAGGAAAGGAATGGTCCCGATTGGTTCAGATGGAGAGCAGACAGCAACTGTAACAGATTCCCCAGAACAATTCTCATCCTTCAATTAAAAAAAAAAAAAAGATTTATTTTTAATAAATAAATAAGTTTATTACACATGTGAGCCACTGTCCCTGGCCTTACCTTGTCAGTTTCAGACTGACATCCTTATAGTTCCAAGTCCAAAAAAAAAGATGCCTCTTTTGTGGTCTTTGTGGCCATTCCAACAAGAATCTCAGGATTGGCTCTGACTGGAGCATGTATCCATCCCTGAACCAATCACAGAACCAGGGGAATGTGGTGCTGTGATTGGCCAGGCTGGGGCCTGATACTCACCCCAACAGGCAGGGTATTGACAGCATCCAAAGCACACTGACACCCAGTGTTGGAAATAAAGCTCGGTGTAGCAAAGTGAAACCAGCACTCAGGCAAAAAGTTTTCTCAGCAAGGCAATTTACTTCTGCAGAAGGGTGCTGCCTTTGTCAGCTACGATCACAAGAGCACACCAAACAAAGGAGAGCAGGGGTTTTTATCCCTAACGCAGACCCTGTTCCTGTGTCCTCCCCGTGTTGGCTGGGTTTGGACCGCACAATCTAAACTAATTCCGATAGGCTACTGTTGACATCATCAAAGGAGGCAAGAGTGGGCACTTGACGGGAAAGACGAGTACATAGGTGATGGGACATGCTTGGGTGTGTTTGGGTGCAACAGAGATGGGGAGGGCTGATAGATGGATGGGTAAGATTACTTTCAGAATAGAACAAAGAACCAGGTACTGAAACCTTTGAAGAGAAACTGTGCCTAACACCAGCTACTCTGGACTTGCTGTTTCTCAAACTTTGTCTAACTTTCTCCTACTTCAGGGTCTTTTCACTAACTGTCCTCTCTGCCTGGAATGCTTTTCCCAAAGTTCTTTGCATGGCTTCTTCTCATCTTTCTGACCTATGCCCAAATGCTACCTCCTTAACATTTAAGACTCACCCTCCAGCATCTGGTTTCTTTCTTTCCCCCACCTGGCCTTCCCCATCTTCATGGCATAATATTAGAAATTATAGTATGTTTGGGACTGCTTAGTTATTGTTGATCTCCCACCTGCCTGTGAGCTCCAAGGGGGCAGGACCATTGTCTTGTTCACACATAGTACTGTACCTGGCCTTCACTGGGTCTCTATAAATATTTGTTGACTGCTGGAATACAACACCTTGAATAAACAAACCAGTTACCACAGGACTTCTTGGACTAAGTTCCTTAGTTGTTTAGAAATCTCTGGGTGGCTTGGCTGTACAGGCTGTGAAAAGCAGAGTCCTAGTGTCACACCATGGGAGCAGTCCAGGCTTGTCTTCTGAAAGCCCTGCTGGGCTTTGTTCTGCATCCCTGGTGAGGCAACAAAGGGGCAGGGTCCCCGTCGCTTCTGAAGGTGCAGTGTGGTGGAGTAACCTCCAGGACACCCTCAGGACATGGGCAGTAATGGGGAGAACCCAGATAAAATCCTGGTCACTTTGCCAGTGAGTCTGTGAGGCCACTGCCTCTTTTTTCTGGCTGACAGGAGAGGGCTTCCTGGTCTTACGTGCAGAGTATTCTAGGGCCTCTCAGCCACTGCCTGATGGGATCTACATAGGGGATTATTGATGAAAGCAAGGTGAGGCAGCTCTTTACAGTAACACATGCCTTGCTCTGGGAAGGTGGCCAGGCAGCTAATTAGAGAGCCCAGCAGCTGTCCAGCCTTTCAGGCAGTGAGCAGCAGCTACTGAGTGCTGGAGGTGGGAATGGGAGGAAAGGGACATGGGACCAGAGACCACCCTCCAAGGTGGTGGAGTTGGGTGTTCAGAGTTTGCTCAGAAGGGGATTTTGAGAGGGGCATGTGAGATAGAGTGGGCTAGATAGGGAGGAGGAAGGGGGAGAGGAGAGGGACAAGACAGGTGGTCTCCAAGTGAGACAGAAGAGATGTCAGGCAGGCAATGCAGCTTCCAAGCTCAGAGCAAGGGGCACAGAGGGGAAGGACAGGGCCCGGTGGGGTTGGGGCCTGGCTCCCATCTCCACACACCTTCCCCATGCCAGGCAGGCCCCCACGGCCTGGGCCTCTCCTTGCTTCCCTGGGGAGCTGGACAGACGCAGGCTTTCCCCTCAGGCGATCGGGAATACTGATTGCTTTTGTAGTTGAGTTTGGCCCCTCCTTGGTGTAGGAAGTTACCAGATCCATTTGTGCTCAGGGCTTTTCTCACTCTAGGATAAGTAAAAGTGGCTGTTCTGAGTCACGTGGGAAGAACTGGGGGCTTTGAGTAACCAGAGGGTTCCCCAGTGGGCCTTTAGGCATCGTCTCTACTTTGTGGGCACCGGGGTCAGAGTGTGGTGTAATAAGAAATGTATTCGGTCTTTGCCCCAGGTCCTGGTCATAGAGCTCCTAAAACCCTTGACATTTCCTGAGTGAAAGGAATGCCTTTTGTTATTCATAACACCCGAGTTTGTGCTAATGAACTTACTGGGGAAGTGGTGGGGTGGTGGAGGGGCTATACAGCCTCAGGATGGAGCCAGTCCAAATGCTTAGAGGATTGAGGATTAGAACATTTGACCCCACCATCCAACCTCCAAGAAAGGTGTGGGAGGATAGAGATCAAGCTACATAAAAACTCTTGAACAAGATGTGATAGGTTTCTGGGTGGCTGAACATGTGGCGGTGCTGGTGGGTGACTGCCAATACGTCACCCTATCCATCTCTGCATCTGACTGTTCATCTGCACCCTTTATAATAAATCAGTAAAGGTAAGTGTTTCCCCGGGTTCTGTGAGCCATCCTAGCAAATTAATAGAACTCACGGAGGGGGTCATGGGAACCCTGGTTTGTAGCCATTTGGTCAGAAGTGTAGGTGATGATCTACTGTTTGTGACTGGCATCTGAAGTGGGGGCAATCTTGTTGGACTGAGCCCTCAAAATGTGGGATCCACTGCTATCTCGGGATAGATAGCATCAGAGTTTAAATGAACTGTGGGAGACCTAGTTGGTGTCTGCTGGAGAACTGTTTGGGGTGGGGGACCCCCTCCATGCCCACCCCATATCTGGTCACAGAAGTGTTCTGCTTTGAGTGTGAGAGCAGAAGGAAAAACACTTTTTTCGCTTTACAGAGAGATTTGGGGAGGGTTAAGGAAAAGGAGAGTGGGGGTAAGAAAACAGAGGTAGTGTTTGCCTGCATACTTTCTGTCTCCAGTGTTAGGTTCCAGGCCAAGGGGCCAGGGAGAGAGATCTGGTTTTTAGGTTCCAGTCAGAGAAGCAGAGACTCAATCCTGCAAGCCCAGCTTACCTTAAATAGTTATAGGAAAGGAGAGAAAATGATGCAAAGGGAATTTCCTGCCAGTAGCCTCTTTGGGAAGTGAATCCTACGTGCATGAAAACTGATGTGGGTTTTGAGAGTGCCAGCACATTGTAGAAATAACAGAACAGGAGTTGTTATTCTCTGACCTGAACCTGCGCTTGGCCCCTTGCCCATGTAGGAGCCTGCAGTATCTCCCCTGATGCCTGGGACGGTCTGTTCCTGCCCCAGTCTTCCTTGCGTGATGTTGGATATGTCTTCTGTATTGTGCAAACCCAGGCTGCCCACTCTGCCTCTCTTCATTCTCTGGTGGTGCAATGACTCCTGGAGATGGGAGAAAGGAGAGTGAGCACCCTCCTTGCTTCCTTCACCTGCAGAGACAGCCTTGCCTGTAGTAAACCGATATGTATGGCGCTTTGTGGGAGACAACCCATCTGTGATGGTGGCCCAGAAATTAGAGAAAAACACAAGACATTGCTATGTTTGATTAGTAACACCAGATGTTTCAGTTGCCCAAGAATTTAATGTAGCTGGGCCCTTCTTTACCTTGCCTTTCCATCCATCCAGCAGAAATTTTATGATCTCAAGGAATTCATGGTGTGGTGGGGGAAATAGACACAAAGAAATAATTTTAAGATGGGACGACATGTTTCAGTTGAAGGAACGTCAGATCCCCCTGGGAACATCAGTGATGGAATGACCTGGAGGCTGTGGGATGGCATCGCAAAGGAGTGAGGGGGGAGCAGGGTCTGGAAGAAGGAGTCAGAATGGTGGCTGCAGAGGAGGGCAGGAGAGATGACAGGGCTTGAAACAGGCCGGTGATCTCTGCTTCTTCATGCTCCCAGCAGCATCTCAGGCATATTTACGAGAAGCTGCATGGACAAACTCAGCTATAAGTTTGCAAAATAAGCAGCTTATTTGGAATGGACTAAGTAGATTACACTGACTTGAAGACCCTTGCGTGCAGACATGTGCCTTAAGGATGAGATCTGGGTGGGAAGCCGTTTGAAGGCACATCGTATGGGGACAGGGTGATTCTGGAGGCTGAGGACTGGGATTTGAATCAAATATTTGGATTTGGCCAAATCTCTTACTGTCCTGAACCCTCTGTGTTTTCATTTCTAAAATAGAGGTGACCATTTCTGCCCTCCCTGCCCCACAGGAGCCTGAGAAAATCATGAGAGAGGATCTAAGTTCCATCTATATGTTAGTTCCTATAAAGGCTCATCATTCATTCATATGCTCCAAGAACCTCTGGTTCAGGTCCTGCAGTCCTCAAAGGAGCCTCATGTCCTCTGTCCCCTGGGACCTACTCTTGGGGGATAGGGAGTGTCAGTGAGGCCTAGGGACAGCTTATGCACTTGGAGGAAGAGGTGCGACCCCTGCAGCACCATCATCTCTTCCTCCCTGCAACTAAGTTTTTTCTGGGGAAAAAGCCTGCCCATCAGGAAGCGGGAGGTGTCTGGTGGGACGCTGCCCCCAAAAGGAGCCTGTTCTGAGTGCTGGGGCTTCATGTACCAGGGCTGCACCCCAGCAGGCAGTGGGCTTCCAGAGCTGGCTGCAGTAACCCTCAGGCTGTGCCGGCAGGATGTGGTCTTTGGTTTCTGTTTCTGTTTTAGTTCTGACTTGTGCCGTGGATGTGGCTGAGGGCCTAGAGTAGGGGAAGTCTCCACAGGTGGGATTGAACTCCCCAGGCGCATGGTCCTTGTGGTGCTGGTGGAGAGGGAGTCCCAGAGGGTTCAGATATGCCCCGTTAAAGCCTTTTCCTCAAGGTGATAGGTACGTGCCAAGGTGACCCCTGCCCGCCGTCCGGCAGGCTGGGAGAAGCGGGAAAGATGGACAGGTCGGTGAGGGTTGGAGAGTCCCGTTTGTGAAGGAGCTGGGGAGGGGGAGGCAAGGCTGAGTACAGCAGCCCACTGTGACGCTCTCAGTACCGAGGCCCCGAGGGGAGACCCAGGGGAGGCACCCCCCGAAACCACACCATACAGTGAGTTTCAGGTCCCCCATTCCTGCCCTTTCACTTCTCCTCGGCTGCCTGGCTGCCTCATAGGTTGTCAGCTTGAGCAAGGGCCCAAGTGGCTTCTACTCAGAGAGCCTGGGGGTGAGAGGGGAGGGAGGAAGGTGGACATGGGCATCAGCACAGGCCAGCACCTGTGGTCCATCCTGCCTGGTCATCCACGGGGGAGTGCCAGCTCCCACCCTTAGCCACATACTGTTCTCAATTTCTGAGCGGCTGGCCTGTCCCAGAGGGCCATGCTGGGCCTGAGTGCTGTCCTTGGGCATATGCAGATGGTGCTATATCCAGGGGGTTTTCAGGGAAGCTTTAGCACTTTCATATTAAAACAGAAAATATTGGAATCTCCATTAAATAGTCAAGTCTTAGGGATAGTATTAAAAATGTGTACATGGCTGGCCAGGCACAGTGGCTCATGCCTGTAATCCTAGCACTTTGGGAGACTGAGGTGGGAGGGTTGGCCAAGAGTTTGAGACCAGCCTGGTCAACATAGCAAGACCTGTCTCTATTTGATTTTTTTTTTAAGTACATGGCAAAGGGCATTATAAAGTAAGATTTGTATTAGCTTGTAGCCGACTACTGATGTTCATAGGAAGGGCCTCAACCAAAATAATAAAATGAGATGAATAAATATTGGAGAGGTAGAATTGTACATAGAAAGATTTAGCACACATTTTGTTTTTCTGCATGTGCGGTTGTTCTCTGCTTTCAAAATGCTGAAACAGATGTCCTACATTGTCTGCCTTCCATGAGGTTCTGACCGCCCTTGAGAACAGATGTACCCACTACAGGGTGAAGGTGAGAATGTAATTTGAAGCTGAATGAGGATGTAACTGGATTCTAAAATTATATCTCCTCTCAGATTCACAAGTGTGCACACATTCAGGCAAAAAGCCCTAAGTCCTAACTCCCGACATGTGGATTGTCCAGGACCATCCCAGACTCTTGTGGCTGGATTAATCAGACCTGAGCAAACTGGATGCAGAGAGGAGGGGGCAGGAGGGGGCTTTGGTGGCCAAGGTGGGGATGAGTGTCTGGTGCTGAGCCCAGAGCCCAGGCCCTTGCAGTGTTTGCCTTGGATCTGCTGGGGGCAGTTTGAGCTGATAAAGGCCTCCTCTTTTATTCCCAGGGACACATGGAAGCTGCCAGCCCCCCAGCCAAGGATCACCTGAGTCCTAGGGCTGATGCTTGCCTACGTTGCTGAGAATGGCACTGAGGCCCAGCCAACAAAGGTTATCCTGGGACACTCCTGGACAAAGATCCTGATGTCTGTTGTGAGCTGCACACTCAAGGGTGTGATAAGTGAGTATGTTACAAGCACCCAGGGGATCACCAGCCCAGCGATCCTGCCTGCTCAGCACCTCATCAGCATGGGCACAAGTCTGGAGGTTCTAGTTCTGAGTCTGTTCCCCATCCAAGGTCCTGTCGCAGGGCTGCAGTTCTGCAATGGGAGGGGAATGTCAAGCAATATTGGGCCATCACATGCTGGAGCCGTCTTATGGCCACATGGCCTCTAAAATCCAGGCCAGACCCAGTGTGTTAGTTTGTTTTCATGCTGCTGATAAAGATATACCTAAGGCTGGAAAATTTATACAGAAAAAGAGGGTTAATTCCAAGTGTCTGGGGAAGCCTGACAATCATGGTGGAAGGCAAGGGGAAGCAAGTCACATCTTACATGGATGGTGGCAGGCAAAGAGAGAGAGCTTGTGCAGGGAAACTCCCTCTTATAAAACCATCAGATTGGCCGGGCACGGTGGCTCATGCCTGTAATCCCAGCACTTTGAGAGGCCAAGGTGGGCAGATCACAAGGTCAAGAGATTGAGACCATCCTGGCCAACATAGTGAAACCCCATCTCTACTAAAAATACAAAAATTAGCTGGGTGTGGTGGCATGCACCTGTGGTCCCAGCTACTCAGGAGGCTGAGGCAGGAGAATGGCTTGAACCTCGGAGGCGGAGGTTGTAGTGAGCCGAGATCATGCCATTGCACCCCAGCCTGGCAACAGAGCAAGACTCTGTCTCAAAACAAAACAAAAACCCATCAGATCTCATGAGACTTATTCACTATCACGAGAACAGCATGAGAAAGACCTGGCCCCATGATTCAATTACCTCCCACCCAGTTCCTCCCACAACATGTGGGAATTCAAGATGAGATTTGGGGTGGGGACACAGCCAAACCATATCATTCAGATTTGCTGGCATGAGTGAAGCGAGCACCCACACCTGGGAAACAGCATCTACTTTGGCCGTCAGGCTTCAGATCTGTGCAGTGAGGACCGTGCATCACCTGGGACTGGACTCTGCCCAGAAGCCATGAGCAATGCATGTGGTGCTGGTCTAGGAGGCCTGGAGTAGGGCATCCAGGGCCCTGGGAGGTGGGGAGATTTGTGAGCCTTAGTTGCCATAAGAGTGACCACCAGGGGATCTGGAGGAGCAGGTCCTCTTGTTTTTGCCACATGTCAGCAGCAGCATCTCCTCCTCAGCAAGACAAGCTCGAGGTAGGACAAGAGGCTTCTAACTGCACAGCCCTGCCTGTCCTTACAGGCCTTTCTTTCCAGCCTCAGCCCCTGGCTTTTCCTTAATTATGATGCCTTAAAAAATGACAATTGGCTGCTTTCCCAACCCCCAGAGGCCTATCTGGCCTGAAGGCTGTTATGTCTGTGCAGGGCCTGTAGCCTGGTGGGATCAGAGGCCTGCAGGAAGGAAGTTCCCCAGAAGGCATGGCAGGCAGAGCTGGGCTTTTGCAACCTTGAAGAGACAAGCTTTTTTAGGAGTTCCTAGGCTGGTCCATGGGAGCCTAGAGCTTCAGATTCCATGCAGGAATTTGCAGGGAGTAGAAAAGGAGTAATCAGCTCTTTCTTCACTTTAGGTAGATCTTGACTCTCCTAGGTGAGAGTTGATAATTCAGGGCCAGAATCTGTTTTCCACTCAGCCTGGGCTTGCAAAGTCAGTTTGACTGGAGTGTTTTTCAGGAAGTGTTTTCTTGAGTTGATTTGTAGCCAGGGTGGTATGAGCAAGCCTAGACTGTAGGAAGGGGGTTGGAGGTAGAGAGATGGCCATGGATGCCTCTGTGGGAGCATGGTGACTCAGATGGGAGACACATCTCCCCAGAGCAATTTATGCCATCAGCCTTAAGGCTGTTGTACTGTTTGGTTCAGTGATTCCCCTTCTGGAATTATCCATTAAGAAATCTTATTAGGAAATATTACCAGAGAAGAAAAGGGCTAAATTCTTCCATTACAGGCATTGAAGGTAATTCTCGTTATATCATCTGCAGTAGTAGAAATGGGAAACAGTTGTTTCCTTTGGACATCTAGGTTAAGTAAATTACAGTTTTCCACTTGCTGGAATATTACACAGCCATTATAATCATGAGCACAGAGGCTATATAACAACTTGGAAAAATATTTATGACAAGTAAAAATGGCAGGTTGCAGAATAAGTATATTATGGTGACTTGTAAAATACATACATAGGAAAATATTGCAAAGGAGAAATGATAATCTCTGTTAGCCTGGAATTATGAATGCTTTTTCTTTATTAGAAATGAGGTCTCACTATGTTGCCCAGGCTGGTCTCAAACTCCTGGGCTCAAGCAGTCCTCCCGCCTCAGCCTCCCAAAATGCTGGGATTACAGGTTTGAGCCACCATGCCTGGCCTATGAATGAATGCTTTTTCTATGATGCATGGATTGGCTTTTTTTTTTTTTTTTTTTTTGTATTTTTTAGTAGAGACGGGGTTTCACTGTGTTAGCCAGGATGGTCTCGATCTCCTGACCTTGTGATCCGCCCGCCTCGGCCTCCCAAAGTGCTGGGATTACAGGCTTGAGCCACCGCGCCCGGCCTGGATTGGCTTTTTAAAAAATAAAATTGAATCTGGATGACTACACAACATACCATTAATAGCGACTTTCTCTAAGATGTGTGATTACAGGGAACTTTTGCTTTCTATGTCATTTTGTAATGTTTAAATTTCAGCACATGTTGCTTTAATCAGAAAAAAATTAAATGCTAGAATTAAACATTTTATAAGGCTATATTTCTCAAGAAAGGAGGGAAGAGAGACTGAGGCAGCTAGAGTTTATACCTGCCCTCATCAGTGTTTAAGGGCCTGGGCCTGTTTGGGCCCATTCATCCATCCGTTCATTCCACAAGTATTATTAGGTATTATTGCCAGGCACCACTCTAGGCACTGATTACACAGCAGTGAACATGACAGTGCCCCTGCCCTCATGAAGCTTTCATTCTAGTTAAGGAGAGACAGACCATAAATAAGAAGCAACATATCAGAAAGTGAAAGTGCTATGCAGAAAATAAAGTGGAATGATGTGAGTGACAGAGAGGCTATTTTGGACTGGGGAATCAAAAGTCCCTAAGATGTGACAGCTGAGCTGAGATCTGAATGGTAGCAGCAAGGCAGCCACATACAGGTCTGGGATGTCAGCCTGCCACCCCTCCCCCGTGCAGGGCGCCCTTTGCTTCCTGAGCCCCAGGGACCTCTGTGCCAGAACTGACTCCATCCCCCAAGCCCACTCACCCTGCCCTGCCTCCTGCTGGGGTTTGCTTGGGATCTGAGCCCCCCTAAAATCCTCTGTGTTTGGACCGTTGCTCCTGACATGCTGACTGTTGCTCCTCTGGGCAGCTGGCCCTGCTTTTGGCTGGTGAGATGCTCTTAGTGAGCAGGGCTCTGAAAGCCAGCTCCCGTTCCCCTTCCCCATCACCTGTTCGCTTGGAGGGGTAGTTCTCCATGGCAGGGCTGGGCCATCTGAGACTCCCAGGAGCACTGGGGTGGGCTGGCAGTCAGGGGGCCTCTGGGTTGTGTGTCCTGGTGAGGGGCCTTTGAGTGGCGCATGCCTTGAGGCCTGAGGGTTGGTTGCTGTCATGGTCCTGTGACTGTCAGCTTTGACCCTAGAGGGCCTCTGTGTGGATCCTGAGGAACAGGCTGGGAGCCTTTAGGAGCTCTGACGCTCAGTTGGGATGTTTGTTAATGATCCACCTAGAAGTTCATAGCCTTCTCCTTACTTCCTGTTGTCTCTCCACATACCATCCCAGCCTTCCAGAATCAGGAACTCAGAAAATGGTAGTGCCCTCAGAGGAGCCTGTAGTCAGCCTCGGGGGCAGGGCAGTGTGCTGATTAGGAGCAAAGACTCTGGAGCCAGATTTGTGGGGTTTGAATCCCAGACTTGCCTTTTATAGTTATTAGAATGTAGGCTCAGCCAGGCGTGGTGGCTCATGCCTATAATCCCAGCAGTTTGGGAGGCCGAGGCAGGCAGATCACTTGAGGTCAGGAGTTGGAGACCAGCCTGGTCAACGTGGTGAAACCCCATCTCTACTAAAAATACAAAAATTAGCTGGGTGTGGTGGCGGGCACCTGTAATCCCAGCTACTCGGGAGGCCAAGGCATGGGAATCACTTGAACCTGAGTGACAGAGGTTGCAGTGAGCCAAGTTCGTGCCACTGCACTCCAGCCTGGGTAACAGAGTGAGACTCCATCTAAAAAAAAAATGTAGTCTCTTTCTGCCTCACTTTCCCCATCTGTAAAATGGGCTTGATTTTTTTCAGTTAATACATGGAAATACTTAGAAGAGTACCTGGTTATTATTATCACTGTGACTTGGGAGGTGGAGGGAGGACTTTGTCAAGGCCTGCAGTATCACTGATCCCAGGGGCTTTCCTGGGTGGGTGCCCACAGCAAGAGGGTGGAAGTCTGCGGCATGTGCACCAGCCAGTGGCTATAGGAGTTTCCCTCCGCTTGCTTCCCTTCTGGCCCTGAGCAAGCCCTGTTTTCCTCCCTGCTAACTTGATGACCACAGGGGATGTTCAGGGAAGTTTCTGCCCTTTCCTCATTGAAGCCACTCATCTTCAGTACAGAGCCACCCAGGGGTTCCTGAAGCTGTCCCCCACTGCCTTGCCCTCAGGGGCCTCCTAGAAGGGCTGTGGGTCTCCCCAGAACACGGAACTGTAGTGATGGGCATCCCTGGGGCTAGGGAGTGAAGCTTGGGAAGTAAGTGGGGTGAAAGTGGAAGGCCGTCTCAGCCCGGTTGCATGGAAGGGGAATCCCGATTTTCTGGCCAGATGCTTCTCTGGACAAAATTCCCAGAGTCATTGTGTTGTGGCACCTGAGCCCCCTGAAACAAGATGGGAGTTTCTGACAAAACCAAGGGCAGTTATTCCATCTGGTTTTGCCTTCAGCCTGTCTTAGACTTTTATGGCAGCCTCTCTACCCCCTCAACTGCTGGCCGTGTCCCCTGCCACCCTGTGGAACAGCAGGCTCAGAGAGCAGCCGGTGAGATGCTCTTAGTGAGCAGAGCTCTGAAAGCCAGCTCTCCTTCTTCTTCCCCATCACCTGTTCCCTTGGAGGGGTAGTTCCCAGCCCTCACAAGTCACCATGAGTCCTGGCCCTTCGCTGGGACTCTGTTTGCCTAGGCTCTTTCATCAGGTATGAGGACTCTTGGATTTGAGTGTTGTTCAGTCAAACCCTGCTTGTGAAGCTGTCCTTTGCTCTCCAAACACTGTCCTCCTGCATTCAACCTTGCTCACACTCTCCTCCACTTCAATTGACTCTGAATTTCTGTTCCTGGGCTGTCCTATCTTCATGTCACAGGTCTCAGGACAGTTTTGTTTGTCACCAGGAGAAAGAAGCCAAGGTCCCCTGAGCTGCCAGTTCTTCCTGCTGCAGGCTTCACCAGGACTCTGATCCCAGGGCTGAGCAAGGAGCTAGTGGAAGGGGCCCAGGGGTACAGTGAGTCAGGTGGGTGGAGGCCAGGGCAGGGAATAGAGGCCTGTCTAGGCCCTGTATGGGGTGGGTGAGCCTGTCCTAGTTCAAAGTTAAGCACAGCTCCTGTGCTGATTAGAAATGGGTTTGGAGGGTGGGGTTCTGAAAACGCATCCAGGTCAATGCCCAGCCTCTAATATTATCATCTCCCTCACCACACTGGGAGCTGCCACCTTAGCCAATGACACTGTCTCCTATTCCTTTGTCTTCAACCCCACCTTCTGCCCTGACCCAGGTCTTTCATTTCCCCTGTTGGTCTTGCATGGCCCAGCTATGTTCTCCTAGCTTCACCCTCGGACACTGTCTGATATTGCCGTGGTGTGCTTCCCCTCCATCTACTACCCATGGCTTCCTGCTGCCCAGAAACAGAATCTGGGCTTGGGGCACACCCTGTTTCTCCTCCCCCATCTTGCTTCTTCATTGTTCGTTCTTTCTTTCTTTCTTTCTTTCTTTCTTTCTTTCTTTCTTTCTTTCTTTCTTTCTTTCTTTCT
>NW_016806895.1:682581-685010 GCF_001698545.2 Rhinopithecus bieti | reverse complement strand
TTCTTTCTTTCTTTCTTTCTTTCTTTCTTTCTTTCTTTCTTTCTTTCTTTCTTTCTTTCTTTCTCTCTTTCTTTTCTTTAAGAGACAGGGTCTTGCTTATTGTCCATGCTGGAGTACAGTGGCACAATCATGGCCTACTGTAGCCTCGAACTCTTGAACTCAGTGGATCCTCCTGCCTTAGCATCTGGGACTACAGGCACACCACATCAAACCAGGCTACTTTTTTTCTTTTTGTAGGGATGGTGGTCTCGCTATGTTATCCAGGCTGGTCTCAAACTCCTGGCCTCAAGCTATTCTCCCACCTCAGCCTCCAAAAGTGCTGGGACTACGGGCATGAACTCCAGTCTCTCTTCTGTTCAGCAACTTGCTGTCTCTCACCCTAGGTTTCTCTGTCCCTTTGACAGCTATCCCTTTCATCTTGCTTCTGCTCCCAGGGTTTTGGGGTCTAACTCTCCCAAGTTATCTGCTGGGGTTGGGGAAGAGACTGGACCCTCCCATCTGTTACAGTTGGGAAACCATTCTGGACCATCCCAGAGAGATCAGAGGGAAGAAGAGCAAGGTGTAAAGTCAGCCTCAAGGCCCGGGATCTGGCGCAAGTGATGAGATCCATGCAGTCATGTCAGGCTGCTGCAGGAGAGTCCCTGTGAGGTTCCCCTTCCCTCAGCCCGGGTCCTGGGGGCTGGGAGCGTCAGGGGCATCCGTGCAGGTCCTGGGGCCTAAGTCGAGGTAGGAGGTCCAGAGGTCTTCACATCCCTGTGCTGTGCCATCTGCCTCAGGCCCTCAGTCCTCCTCAGTGTGTTCGCCTGGAGCCTGGATCTGTTCTCTCCTGCCTGGGGGTGGGAGGTATAGGATAAAATGAGGGGGTGAGAGGCTGTGCCCCTTTCATTCTACCGTCTTTTCAAGCCTGCCCCTCGGGCTGGCTGTGACACCCTTCCTCTTCCATTCATCCCTCGGTAGCCACAAGGCAGCTGGAGGCTCACCTTCACTCTCCTGGGATGTCTGTGGGAGTTTTGTTTTCCTGAGGGCCATATGTGGGGTTATTATTGCCACCGGATTTCTTGGCTCGCTAGCTTGGTGCTCAGGGTTGCAATGAAGACCTAACCTGCTTGACAGGAAGGGCTGCCTGGAGGCTGCCGAGAGCAGGGGCACAGTGTCCCTGCATCGGGTAGGAGGTGGCGTAAAAGCAGGAGGGGGCTGTCCAGAAGCCTGGCTCTGTGCCAGAAATGACAGCTGCCCTTTCTGAAGCCTTAGCTGTATTTTAAGTAGAGTATATGTACTAGTTCATTCATCCTCACAACAGCCTTCTGTGGCTATTACTTCCATTACCCTCACTTTACCTACAAGGACCCTGAGGCACAGGATGGTTGGGTAGCGTCCATTAGGTCCCACAGGTGGAAAGCATCAGCCAGGATTCCAACCCAGGCAGTTAGGATCATCTGGGGCCCCTGAACTTGACCAGCTGGCCATATTCAGACCTGTGAGGCATGGTTTGTTGTTGGATGACCCATGAGGGAAGAGCCTGCATTAATTTTATGTGACTTCAGGTTTCTTTGAAGTGAATTCTTAGCAAATTCATTGAACACCTTCTATATATGATGTATGAATACAATGAATATGTATTCACTCCACAAGGATATTTATTTATTTTTGAGATGGAGTCTCACTCTGTCACCCAGGCTAGAGTACAGTGGTGCTATCTCGGCTCACCGCAACCTCTGCCTCCCAGGTTCAAGCGATTCTCCTGCCTCAGCCTCCCGAGTAGCTGGGATTACAGGCGCATGCCACCACACCTGGCTAATTTTTGTATTTTTAGTAGGGACATGGTTTCACCATGTTGGCCAGGCTGGTGTCGAACTCCTGACCTCAGGTGATCTACCCACCTTGGCCTCCCAAAGTGCTGGGATTATAGGCGTTAGCCACCGCACCCAGCCTCCACAAGCATTTTTTTTTTTTTTTTTTTTTTTTGAGATAGAATCTTGCTCTGTAGCCCAGGTTGGAGTGCAGTGGCACAATCCTGCTCACTGCTACCTCCACCTCCCGGGTCCCAGTTCAAGCAATTCTTCTGCCTCAGCCTCCCGAGATGCTGGGATTACAGGCACGCGCCACCATGCCCAGCTAATTTTTGTACTCTTTGAAGAGACAGGGTTTCACCATGTTGGCCAGGCTGGTCTTGAACTCTTGACCTCATGGTCCACCCACCTCGGACTCCAAAAGTGCTGGGTTTACAGGCGTGAGCCACCGCATCCAGGCTCCTTAAGCATTTTTAAGATGAAATTTTAGTTTTATAAAAGTTATACATGCTTGTTAGGAAAAAAAAGTATGCAGAAAAATATAAAGAAAAACATCACATATGATATCACCATCCAGAGATGATTGTTGTTTAATTTTTTTGTATATGTGCACATATGCATGCCTTTGCAGAATCAGAG
>NW_016806895.1:629351-682575 GCF_001698545.2 Rhinopithecus bieti | reverse complement strand
TTTTTTTTTTTTTTTTTTTTTTTGAGATAGAATCTTGCTCTGTAGCCCAGGTTGGAGTGCAGTGGCACAATCCTGCTCACTGCTACCTCCACCTCCCGGGTCCCAGTTCAAGCAATTCTTCTGCCTCAGCCTCCCGAGATGCTGGGATTACAGGCACGCGCCACCATGCCCAGCTAATTTTGTACTCTTTGAAGAGACAGGGTTTCACCATGTTGGCCAGGCTGGTCTTGAACTCTTGACCTCATGGTCCACCCACCTCGGACTCCAAAAGTGCTGGGTTTACAGGCGTGAGCCACCGCATCCAGGCTCCTTAAGCATTTTAAGATGAAATTTTAGTTTTATAAAAGTTATACATGCTTGTTAGGAAAAAAAAGTATGCAGAAAATATAAAGAAAACATCACATATGATATCACCATCCAGAGATGATTGTTGTTTAATTTTTTTGTATATGTGCACATATGCATGCCTTTGCAGAATCAGAGTTAGGTTGAATATTCAGTTTTGAATCCTGCTTTTTTCTCTTACCACTATCTTAAACAAGCATTCCTCAGGAGGCTGTTGGTGCTGGCCTTCAGATGAATCCAGCAAAGCAGTGTGCTCTCTATCACTACAGAGAAGGGAGGGTGCAGAAGTGGGCAGACAGTCTGGAGTCAGGGTGCTTAGGAAAGTCCTCACAGAGGAGGAGCTGGGTCTTTAAGGAGGGTTCACCAGCCCTGGGAGAGGCCAAGGTAGCAAAAACAGCAAGGTAGAGATCTGGAGGACAGGATCAGAGGCAGGGACAAGTTGTGAAGGGCTTTGCCAGCAGTCCCCAGGGGTTTGAGCTTTATTTACTCTGTAGATGTTGAAGATTCACTCATGGGCTTTAAGTGGTGAGAAACATCGGATTTGCATTTCAGAAAGGTTGCGTTTTTTTTACACACCCTTTCGTCCTGTGATGAGTGAATTAGAAGGAAGAAGGCAAAGCTGGGAGACCTTTGGAGTCATCCAGGTGAGACATGATGAGGGCGTGAACCAGAGCAGTGGCAGCAATGAGAAGAATAATGAAGAGGAGGGGATGGATCCCAAAGATATTTAAGAGATAGAAAGGGTGGGAGTTGGTAGCTGACTTGGTGGCTTTCCCTTGGCCAGTGGGCTGTTGGTGGGCATGGCTTAACCAAGGTCTTGAACCACACTTGTGCCACTGGGCTTGCTCACCTTTGTGCCTCTGCCCTTGTCATGAGAAGAATATGGCCAGGCAAGTCCACTGGGCCCCAGAGGAGGATGAGAGACAGGGGAAGCGGAGCTACACTACCCCAGCCGTCTGCCAACCACAGACATGTGAGCTGTAATAGTAGACAATAATTGTTTTAGGCCAGGTTTTTTGGGATGATTTGTTATATGGCAATTGCTAACTAAGAGATGTCTTTATTCTTTTCTCAAATGCTTACTGTGTGCTGGGCTTTGTGCCAGGGACCGGGTATACTGTGCTGAACCAGGCAGGCAAGGCCCTCACTCTCAGGAACTCATGTTAGGGTGGGGATGTGGCAGAGGAAGCCAGAGAGACTTCGAGACCTCTGGTTCTAATGAGGTGCATGGTGGTGCCATTAATTGGGGTGGGGGTCTTAGGAGAGAAACAGGTGTTGGGGAAAAGATAATGGGTTTGATTTTATTTATTGATTTTTTAGAGACAGGGTCTCACTGCATTGCCTAGGTTGGTCTTGAACTCAAGAGTTCTGGGCTCGAGCAATCCTTCTGCCTCAGCCTCCCAAAGTGCTAGGATTACAGGCATGAGCCACCACACCTGCCCATGGGTTTGATTTAGGAAAGGGGTTTGGGATGCCTGTGGGATATTACGGGGAGCTGTCTAGAGAAGAGCAGAAGCTACAGGTGCAGCACACAGGAAAGAGGTCTGGCCGGGGACTGAAATTCTCAACATAATATAACAGAAAATAACCTGTACCAAAGGGAGTGAGACAGAGTAAGTGCTGTAGAAATTCAGAAGAGGAAGAGAGGACTTGGGACCTGAGGGGATGAAAGAGATTTTGTTCTGAAGGTAACCTGTAACCTGGTTTATACTCACGGAAGTAAGAGGAGAAAGGGAGGCCTAATAGAATGAATAGGACCTGCAAAGGCATGGAAATGAAAGACAGGAAGAGCTGGATTGTGAGGAAAAGGCTGAAGATGTCAATTGGGGTAAGGTCCTGAAGAATCTTGAATGGCAGGCCAAGGATGCTGTTGTGTTTCATCAGGAAATAGGGAGCTATCGAACATCGCTTTTTTTGTTTTGTTTTGTTTTGTGTTTTGAGACAGTTTCACTCTTGTTGTCCAGGCTGGAGTGCAATAGTGCGATCCCTACTCACTGCAACCTCCACCTCCCACATTCAAGCAGTTCTCCTGTCTCAGCCTCCCAAGTAGCTGTGATTACAGGCACATGCCACCACATTTCAGCTGAAGCAGGCCTGGTCACATTAATACCTACCCATCCTTTTTTTTTTTTGTATTTTTAGTAGAGACAGGGTTTCATCATATTGGTCAGGCTGGTCTTGAACTCCTGACTTCAGGTGATCTGCCCATCTCCGCCTCCCAAAGTGCTGGGATTATAGGCGTGAGCCACTGCGCCTGGCTGCTATCGAGCATTTTTGAGCAGGGGAGTGACATTCGGTACGTATGTCTAAGAGATGGGTAGTCGTGTGCAGGGGATGAGTTTTGAAGTAGAAAGCAAGAGATATTGGTTCTAGTCTCAGCTCTTCCATTTACTGGCCCTGAGATATAGGACAAATGATGTCCCCTCTCTGAGCTCTAACTGTCTCACTGCAAAAAAATCGGAGTAAAATTATCTGAACTTCACTTGAATCTTTTTTATTTTATTTTATTTTTTAATTAATTTATTTATTTTGGAGACAAAGTCTTGCTCTGTTGCCCAGGCTGGAGTACAGTGGCACGATCTTGGCTCACTGCAACCTCCACTTCCCGGGTTCAAGCAATTCTCTTGCCTCAGCCTCCCAAGTAGCTGGGATTACAGGCGCTTGCCACCACCCTGGCTAATTTTTGTATTTTTAGTAGAGACAGCGTTTCACCATGTTGGCCAGGTTGGTCTCAAACTCCTGATCTCAGGTGATTCACCCTCCTTGGCCTCCCAAAGTTCTGGGATTACAGGCGTGAGCCACTGCACCCAGCCTGAATCTTAATTATGTAAGATCCATGACAAAGTGTGAATGAAGTGCTTGGAAAACCACAGAGCAATGCACAAGGATGGGTAGGTATTAATGTGACCAGGCCTGCCTCAGCTGAAATGTGAGGTTGGGATTCCCAGACAGGTGTGCGTACTGCAGACGTCATATCTTTAACCTCTGTCTCTTCTCCCACCTTGGAGAGGGGATCAACAGAGATGTGAAGCCACTGGCAGCTGGCAGAGCTGGGATTTATGTTCTCAAGCCCCACCTTCCCATTCTTGATGCAGTCCCACGTCACCCTCCACATGAACAGGACATGTCATTTAGAGAGGGCCTGCCCAGGAGAGGCCTGTGTCAAGGCCACAAAGGTATGGGGAATGGGAGTTTGTATTTAATGGATACAGTGCAACAGTCACTGTCTTCAAGAAGTTCACAGGCTAGTTGGATCATGAGAGTACGTTCCTCAAAAAGACATTGGGGTGGCACCTGATAAGGGACCAGATAAGTGGTGGAGAGAGTCACTGGTGGAGGGCAAGGAGAAAGTAGAGAGAAGCAGCATGGGAGCCGGGCCTTGAAGACTGGTGGGGTTTAAAAGAGGGAAGGGGAAGGGAGCCAGAAGGACAGGGGAGGACTTTCCTGTGTCAGTCCATCGGTTTCCCCTCAACACTGAAACCAAACACCAAAACCCCATTTAATGGAGCAAAGACAAATGTGACCACAATGAGAGAACCACCTCACACCCATTAGGATGGCCATTATAAAAACAAAACAGAAAATAACAAGTGTTTGGGGCGGATGTGGAGAAATTGGAACCCTTGTACATTGCTGATAGGGAATGTAAAATGGTGTGACCACTGTGGAAAACAGCACAGTGGTTCCTCAGAAAGTTAACTATAGAATTACCATATGATCCAGTATTTCCACTTCTGCATATGTACTTGTACTTGAAAGAGTTGAGAGCAGGGACTCAAACAGACCTTTGTACACCCATGTTCATAGCAGCCTTATTCACAGCAGCCAAAAGGTAGAAGCAACCTAGGTGTCCATCAATGGATGAATGGATAAACAACATATGGTGATATATACAATGGAATATGATTCTGCCTTTAAAAGGAAGGAAATTCTGGCCAGGCACAGTGGCTCATGCCTGTAATCCCAGCATGTTGGGAGGCCAAGGCGGGCAGATTGCCTGAGCTCAGGAGTTTGCAACCAGCCTGGGCAACATGGTGAAATCCTGTCTCTATTAAAATACAAAAATTAGCCGGGTGTGGTGGCGTGCACCTGTAGTCCCAGCTACTCAGGAGTCTGAGGAAGGAGAATTGCTTGAACCTGGGAGGCGGACGTTGCAGTGAGCCGAGATCGCACCACTGCACTCCAGCCTGGACGAGAGAGTGAGACTCTGTCTCAAAAAACAAAAAAAAAAACAAAAAAAAAAAAACGAAGGAAATTCTGACATGTGCTGCAAAATGGATGAACCTTAAAGACATTAGGCTAAGTGAAAACTAAGACGGTTATGCTAAGCCAGTCACAAAGGACAGTGTTTGTATGATTCCACTTATATGAGGCACCCAGAGTAGTTGAATTCATAGAGACAGAAAATAGAATAGTGGTTGCCAGGGCTGAAGGTATGGGGAATGGGAGTTTGTATTTAATGGATACAAAGTTTCTGTTTGGGACAATGAAAAAGTTCTGGAGATGGTTGGTGGTGATCGTTGCGCAACAATGTGAATGTACTTAAGGCCACTGAATTGCACACTTAAACATGGTTAAAAAATGTCATGCACACACACAAGGACAAATGTGATGGGTCACTTACATCTCAGAAATATGAGTGACATGGAACTGTTTGAGAAGTAGAGCAAGAAATGGGGTCCCCAGTGGATAGGCCTGCTGAGAAATCAGCAAGTAGTCTAGAAATGGGGTTGATTGGTGGACCAGGCCAGCCGACTCTTCAACTGACCACAGATAATCCAAAAAAGCTGTAGGGAGTACAGACACCTCCCTCTAAGTAGCATTTGGATAGAGTTGCAGAGAAGTCAGTGGGGTGGGTGGGTTATTCTGTTCTTTGCTTTGCTTTTTGTTGTTGTTGTTGTTTGTTTGTTTGTTTTTTTGGAGACAGAGTCTCTCTCTGTCGCCCAGGCTGGAGTGCAGTGGAGCAATCTTGGCTCACTGCAACCTCTGACTTGCGAGATCAAGTGATTCTCCTACCTCAGCTTCCTGAGTAGCTGGGATTACAGGAGCAGACCACCACGCCTGGCTAATTTTTGTATTTTTAGTAGAGACGGGGTTTCACCATGATGGCCAGGCTGGTCTTGAACTTCTAACCTCAAGTGATCCGCCCGCCTCAGCCTCCCAAAATGCTGAGATTACAGGTGTGAGCCACCGCGCCCGGCCCTCACTTGTCTCTCTCGTGCCCCCCGCAGCCAGCCCCAGTCGGCGCCATGGCCTCTGCGGAGCCCCTGACGGCGCTGTCCCGCTGGTACCTGTACGCCATCCACGGCTACTTCTGCGAGGTGATGTTCACGGCGGCCTGGGAGTTCGTGGTGAACTTGAACTGGAAGTTCCCAGGGGTCACGAGCGTGTGGGCCCTCTTCATCTACGGCACCTCCATCCTCATCGTGGAGCGCATGTACCTGCGGCTGCGCGGCCGCTGCCCGCTGCTCCTGCGCTGCCTCATCTACACGCTCTGGACCTACCTGTGGGAGTTCACCACCGGCTTCATCCTGCGCCAGTTCAACGCCTGCCCCTGGGACTACTCCCAGTTCGACTTTGACTTCATGGGCCTCATCACCCTGGAGTACGCCGTGCCCTGGTTCTGCGGGGCCCTCATCATGGAGCAGTTCATCATCCGCAACACCCTCCGCCTCCGCTTCGACAAGGACGCTGAGCCCGGGGAGCCCAGCGGCGCCCTGGCCCTGGCCAACGGCCACGTCAAGACTGACTGAGTAGGAAGCGGGTGGGGGGCCTGGGGATCTCTCATGGAACTCAAGGACAAAGAGACCAAGCTGGTGAGGTTTCCCCCATCCATGCAGCAAAAGCCCTGCCCCGGCCAAGTCTCAGCCCTGTAGGGCACACAAAGCCCCCTCCGGGGGGCCAGTGTTGGGGGGCTGTGGTCAGGTGTTGGGGGATGGGGTGTGGAGGCAGCAGAGGGGCATTGGGAAGGGTCCACGGGTCCTGGCCCATCTCAGGGGTTGGTGCCAGAAGGCCTGTGGCTGAGCAGCGATGGGCTATGTAGTTGACTTTGGAAGCAGCAGGCCCTGTCCTGGCTAAGGGACAATGAGAATGGGGCCGCAGGTGGGAGGCAAGGCCTGACCTCCCTCCCTCTGATCTGGATTTAGTTAAGCTTTGGCTGGTTCCATTAGGCAATATTCAGGTGCTTGCTTGCAACCAATACCTCCCCAGGGGCCTGCTGAGCTGCAGCCGAGGAGAGACTGGGCAGCCAGGAGGCTGCGTGGCAGCAAGGCTGGTCTGCAAGGGCTGGGAGACCCTCCCTTGACTCCTCTCCCCTCCCCCAGGGCCCTGCGCTGCTCCCTTGGCCTTCTGGGGACCCCGTGGTGCTGGATTCCCACCAACCTTGGGCTTTTGGAGGTTTCAATCCCCGTGTGTTCGGTGGCGTTTCCCCCTTTTCTGTCTTGTTTTCGAGGCCTTTACCACTAGCAGCTCTTCATCCACGTCGTTCACCACACCTGCCCCACCCCAGCTCCCTAGCCAGCACAGGAGCTGCCGGAGATGGAGCCCTGAGACACCCTCAACCCCCACCCCCTTGCAGCCCTTCCCTCCACTGTTCCCGCTGGCCTGATGCCTGAGGAGTTCCTGAGTTACACCTCCCTACCCCCGGTCTAGTGGGCTGTGGCAGTGCTCCCTTCTCAGTGGCTTAGCTGAGAACAAATGATGCCCTCCAATGCACAGACAGGCTGGGATAGGCGCTGTGGATCCCCAATGGTGACCTAGAGGCAAGTCAGTTTGGTGGGGAAAAGGCAGAGTTCTAGGTCCTCTATTCCCTGCCTGGTTTATTTTCAAGCCAAAACTGAGCAGTTTAGCTTTCTATGGGATGGAGAAGCCAGGTATCCAGTGTTGGAGACCGATGGAGAATGACAGGAAGAAAGAGAGGAGGACCTTGCAGCTGTAGAAGGCTCCTTGGAGCCTCCTTTGTGGGAGGGTATCAGTTCTGGTTCTGCCGTAGCCCCAGCCCTGTAGCAGAACCTCAGGGCTGCCCCTCTCCCCAAACTCCTCCCAGCAAGGCTGACCCTTTGAGCTTACTCCTTAAACAGTATTAACCCTGCCACACTCATGGGCATTGGCACCTTGGTTCCCCTGCCCCACTTTGCCCTGTGACAGGTCCATTGCTGGCAGTGGACAGGTGAAATACTTACTCCAGCCTACTGGCTCTGACTCTCACTCCTCAAGGGGAAGGGTCCATTAGAAAGTGCCCCATCCCATGGTACATGGTCTCTTCTTGACCACAGTAGGACTCTTAGGTAGAAATTAGCCTTCCCGTTTTTATGAATCATTACAAAGTGACGGTATCACCTGTGGAGAGAATGTCCTCTTCCCTGCTGGCTGCCCTGCCCATACTGTGCCGATAGCACAACCCAGGGTGCAGGGTGTGGTGGGGTGGGCCACAGTTGTGTTCTAGGTCTGAAGAAAAGCTTGCAGACTCTGCCTTTGGCAGGATTTTCTGCAGTTAGCCCTGTCCAGACCAGAACGAAGGGTATTTCCTAGCCTATTTATTGGGCAGGCTCCTCAAATCCAGGGATGAACTACTTTCTGCAGAGGCCAGCCCTCCTTTTGATTTTATTGTGGCCCCAACTCCAGGGCTTTGGGGGTTACAGAGAATCAGGCTTCTGGTGGGAGTAGATCGTTTTCCATCTATAGATGGAGAAAATTCCAGGAGGAGAATATTGTCTGGCTTCTCTGTCCTCTCTGAGCAATTGTTTCCTTGGTTCTCTCCCCAACTCCATGTTGTCTTAGTCTCCCAGCACCCCTTCAGGCCTTCCATGTGGGCCCCTAGACCACACTACCCACCTTCACACTCGCATTCTACAACTGAGTCCAGTGGCCAGCTTGTTGATGCCTCCATAATTCTCAGCCAGAGCAAGTCCTTGGTTGGCCCACCAGGTCGTGCTGCTCCAGATGTTGCCTTGTGGGCATTCCCTGGCACCACTTACTCTCTGGGTCCTATAAGTTCCCAAGTGCAGGAGGTCCTGGGGGCATGCCTGTGTGCCTGGCAACATCCAGCATTGTGTTTCTGCTCCATCTAGGTGTCCCATTTCTCCAATTGCCCCTCATAAGGCATCAAACCTCCAACAAAGGAAGGCAACAACCCATGGCCTGACCACGGGATCTACAGGTTCAGATCTCACCAGGAATAGCCCAGACTTCACCTCTTGCTTTTTTGAGTATCAGGGCCCCAATCTGTTAGTGCCCAGGGACTCAAAGTTTGGAATAAACCCAGCCCTACCAAGCATTAAGGGTGCTGGTGGGGGCCGGGCGCGGTGGCTCAAGCCTGTAATCCCAGCACTTTGGGAGGCCGAGGTGAGCGGATCACGAGGTCAGGAGATCGAGACCATCCTGGCTAACACGGTGAAACCCCGTCTCTACTAAAAAATACAAAAAACTAGCCGGGCGAGGTGGCAGGTGCCTGTAGTCCCAGCTACATGGGAGACTGAGGCAGGAGAATGGTGTAAACCCCAGAGGCGGAGCTTGCAGTGAGCTGAGATCCGGCCACTGCACTCCAGCCTGGGCGACAGAGCGAGATTCTGTCTCAAAAAAAAAAAAAGGGGGTGCTGGTGGGGAGTGTTTGCTGGCTGTTCATGAACCTCTGGTGTCCTGGGCCTCTCTCCACTGGACATGGCAGCATCTCTGAGTTACAGATTGCAATGTGCTGCCCTGCATGGTTGAACTGCTTCTGACATCTGCTAGGCATCCCATGTGCCCTGTCCCCTCTTCAATGCCAGTGAGTCACAATGGCCTATGCTTATTCACAGCAATAATACCTAGGGAGTCCCCGTGAAGCCCTTTTGTCCTGGTCCCTTGCTCTGCATGGGTCTCCTGGGGAGGCAGCTGCTGAGTGGGTCAGTTCATGAGAACCTGCATTTATGAAGCCCTGGGGTGTGTAGGCATCGCCCTGGGATGCAGACAGGTGAGAGGCCCAGCCCTTAGGGGAGCCATGGCAGGGAGAGTGCCTTCCACCCTGAGGCCACCCAGACCTGGAGAAGCTGCAGGCCCCAGCTCTGCTAAAGGGCCTTTGAGGTGGGTGGGACTGTCTCCCAGTTGGGCAGCTTTTGAGAAGGACACACGACCAGTTTGTGAGCCCATTGCCTGCTCTGTGTCTCCGTTGGTCCCTCTGTCTCTTCCTTTTCACATTTGTGCACATAAAATATACTGGTGTTTGTGTTCCAGGACTGGCTCTGGCCCATCTGTTTTTCCTCTTTTGGAACCACTTTCCCGGGGGCTCCTGGAGGCCAGGCCCTTTGCACCCTGGCATCATGCCCTCCTGAACCAAGAGGGCTGTTGGGTGGGGCTGCCCCGTGGAGGGGGCAGGTGACACTCCCTGCCAATCCTTCTTACTGTCTCTGCTCTGACACTCTCTGGTAACCTGAATTCACACCCTGACCCCAATTCTCAGGTGGCATAATGTGATCCAGGCCTTACTTTGGTGCCATGCACCCAGGCAGAGGGGGATCCCAGGCAGTATCCAGGTAGACTGCAGGTTGGCTGCAGCTGCCCATGAGGCAAGTTCCTCCTGGAAACACCAGCCATGACCTGGGACATCTCATGAGGCAGGAGGGACCAAGCAGGGTGGCTGAGGGTACCCCCAAAGACATAGAAGGCCAGAGCCCTTTACTTTGAAAGTGATGTGACATTGAAAGTCATGCTTTGAAAAAATAGCTCTGTACTCCTCTCTGGCAGCCCTGTTTTTTCAGAGAAGTGCATTTGGAGGGAGTAATCTCTCCCCCTTTATGTACCTCTGCTCCATTGAGCTTCCCTGTCCTCCTACCACCACTACCACCACCACCACCACCACCACCACCACCAGGCCTCTGCCCACTTTCCTACTTCCAGGAAGAGGATGGAGGGTTCAGAAGTTGCTCAGTCAGGCTGGGCATGGTGGCTCACACCTGTAATCCCAGCACTTCGAGAGGCTGAGGCAGGAGGATTACTTTAGCCCAGGAGTTTGAGACCAGCCTGGGCAACATACAGAGACCACCATCTCTACAACAACAACAACAAAAAAAACCCAGGCATGGTGGCACACACCTATAATTCCAGATACTCAGGAGCCTGAATCAGGTGGATGACGTGAGCCCAGGAGTTAGAGGTTGCAGTGAGCTATGATTGCACCATTGTACTCTAGGTGACAGTGAGACCCTGTCTTGAAGTTGCTCAGTCATTTTAGCTAAACGCAAATGGCATGGCCCCCGTCACAGCTGGGTTATAGAACACCCGCTGCTTTTCTGGATGGAGTAGACAGTGTGCTTTCTAAATCATTAGGAGGGCCCTCTGCCTCCCTCACTTGAAAGTTTGCATTTCTTTGACTGAAAGCTTTTTCCCTTATGAAAATGAGCTAGCATAAATCCCCAACAGTCATTTACATGTTAGCATAAACAAATGTACAAGGTAGTTCTCTTAGAACAAGATTTTATAGAAGAAAGAGGCAAGCAAAGTGAAATAGGGTCTCCTTTATGGAGCTTCAGAGAAGAGGCAAGAGGCAGGTCCCCGAGCGAGAAGACCGAGAGGGCTCAAGACCCTTTTAAAAAAATTATTATTATTATTATTATTATTATTATTATTATTATTATTATTATTATTTGAGATAGACTCTCGCTCTATCACCCAGACTAGAGTGCAGTGGTGCAATCCCAGCTCACTGCAACCTCCACCTCCCAGGTTTGAGTGATTCTCCTGCCTCAGCCTCCCAAGTAGCTGGGATTACAGGTGCATACCACCAGGCCTGGCTAATCTTTGTATTTTTTAGTAGAGATGGGGTTTTGCCGCATTAGTCAGGCTGCTCTCGAACCCCTGACTTCAGGTGATCCACCTGCCTCGGCCTCCCAAAGTGCCGGCTACTTCCCTACCCTACTCAGTGGGCTCCTGCCTTTCTTGACACTTCCCTTCCTCACCTCCTCCACCCCTCCCTCACGCAGTCCAAAGGGCACTAACAACACTGTGTTGAGAGAAATGCCTCAGGAGAGCTAACACTAAGGACTTCAGCCACATCTTCTGAAGTCTGCCCGGACTTTGTGAAAGCCTAATGTTTACTGACAGTGAGTACATGACCGTAGTCTTGCCTGGTCTTCCTGGGTGCCTATCTCAGAAGGCTGCAATGTTTACACTGCCCTGGTACAACCAAAGGAGGGAAACAGAGGAAAAGGGAGTGACTGATTCCTCATACAGCAGGTTAGAGGAGCCAGGTCTTTAAAATTGAAACACTGGCCAGGTGCGGTGGCTGACGCCTGTAATCCCAGCACTTTGGGAGGCTGAGGTGGGTGGATCACCTGAGGTCAGGAGTTAGAGACAAGCCTGGCCAACATGGGGAAACCCCATCTCTACTAAAAATCCAAAAATTAGCTGGGTGTGGTAGCATATGCCTGTAATTCCAGCTACTTGGGAGGCGGAGGCAGGAGAATTGCTTTAACCCAGGAAGCAGAGGTTGCAGTGAGCCGAGATTGCACCATTGCGCCCCAGCCTGGGTTACAGAGCAGGACTCCACCTAAAAATAAAAAATAAAAAAAAAATTGAAATAGCAGCTGTGGTTCCCAGGCTAGCCTCAAGACTGCCAGTACCGTGACCGCGGCCAGGCACAGAACTTCGGGCCCTACATGCATGCTCTCATTTCTTCCCATTTCAGATGGCCACCATTATTTCTCTGTTTTACGGGGGAAGTCTGTTGGCAAAGAGTTGGCCACCCAGATTTACCACATTTCTCTGCAAAACACTCTTTCGTTCAATATAAGCAGAGACCTTCCACGGGGGGCAGGATTTGTGGTAAGTCCAATGCCCCTTTGTACTTGATGAGTTTCTGGATGCCTTTTGAGTCCAGCTCATGTAGGTGCTATTTGCAGTTAAATTAAAATGTTTGAGAATGGGAGGGAAGGGAGAGAGAGGGAGTTATAAGACAGGAGGTGTAGAATGCCATCTTAGCCAAGACTTCAGACAATTGGCACAAAGATCCCACCTCGTGGAGGAGAGCTGTGAAATTGTGGCCTCCACCAATGCTGAGTTTAGCTTTGATACCCTTTCCCCTCCCTCCCTCCTACCCACCCACAGCCTTCTTTTTGCCCTGGGCCTTTTCTCTTTGATCCTATTTCCTTGTCTTGGCATGAAACCTGGGCCCCTGGCTGTCAGTGCCCTCAGAGTGTTTGAAACTAACAGCTGAAACCTTTCTCCTAACAAGATAAGAACCTTCTGCCAGTGCCTTCTGAAAACCCAGATGGAACTGAGAACTCACCTGTTTAACTCATCAACTCTTTATTAGATACCCACAGTGAGCCAAGGACCAGGCTAGTTCCTGTGATGCTGAAGATATTGAAGGGAAGCCCCTAACATTACAATGTTGACCATCCTCCAAAACAGAAGCTCTGACAGAGGACCCTGGCTGTCTACAGGGTTGGGTAAGGATTCTTCCAGGAAGAGACACTTATTACACACTCAAAGGTTGATAGGTTGATTACTGATACTTTCAGAGATAGGCTGGAATCTTTTTTTTTTTTTTTTTTTTTTTTTTGAAATGGGGTCCTGCTCTGTCACCCAGGCTGGAGTGCAGTGGTACAATCTCGGCTCACTGCAACCTCCACCTCCTGGGTTCAGGTGATTCTCCTGCCTCAGCCTCCTGAGTAGCTGGGATTACAGGCCCGTGCCACCATGCTTGTCTAATTTTTTTGTATTTTTAGTAGAGAAGGGGTTTTGCCATGTTGACCAGGCTAGTCTTGAACTCCTGACCTCAGGTGATCCACCCGCCTTGGCCTCCCAAAGTGTTGGGATTACAGAGGTGAGCCACTGTGCCCGGCTCAGACTGGAATCTTACTGTCCAGAAATGCAGACATTTACTGTGCCCTGCCAGTTGCCTAGCTGGGTACAGCGCCGAACACAGCAAGCACATAGTGGGTGCTTTAAGAAACTCTTGACAAGTGGAGTCTTAGTGAACCCACCCTAAAGGCCAGGCTGAGTGTTCTGGAACACCAGTTCCCAGGCTCTTTTGGGAACTTGAAGCTAGGAATCTATTTAGACAACAACCATCCATGCCATTTCTGTACCCACCACCATAGAGCAACTCACTGTCCTCCTCCGTTTCCAAACCATTAATCCCTGCAGAGCCCTGCCGGCATGTCCCTCTTAGAGTCTTCCAGCCTTGACCAAAGATCCAGCTCCACTGATCCGTCCATTGTTTCATTCTGGTAATGCACTTTCTTGGTTTGGGCAAAGGTAGCCTTTTAGTGCCAAACAATACAGAGAAGGAGATCCACAGATGATATGGCCTGGCTGTTTGCCTCTGTCACAATTACAGCTTCTAAACAGAAGGAAAGTTTTCCTGTTTTGAAGGGTCCACCAGATGGTGAAGGGTCCTGGGGCTGAAGCTTCTTAGAGTATGGGGTTGTATTAGTGTTCTAGCACTGCTGTAATGAATGACCACAAAATGAGTAGCTCGAAACAATGCAACTGTGTTCTGTCACACTTCTGGAAGACAGAAGTCAAATCAAGGCATCGGCAGGCTGCATCTCCTCTGAGGCTTTAGGGGAGGATCTGGCCTTGCCTCTTCCAGCCTCTGGTGGCTACCGGCAATCCTTGGCTTTCTAGGCTTTTGGCAGCATCACTCCCATTTCTGCCACCGTGGTCACATGGTCTCCTCCTCTTCTGTCTCTTAAAAAGACACCTACCATTGCATGTAGGGCCCACCCAGGTAATCCAGGATGATCTCATCTTAAGATCCTTAATGACATCTGCAAAGACCCCTTTTCAAAATAAGGTAACATTCACAGCTTCAGGGGGCTTGGGCATGGCTACACCTTTTGGGTGGGCCACCATTCACCCCAGTATAGGGGTCGAGGAGTATAGGCAACTGGCAGGGCACAGTAAATGTCTGCATTTCTGGACAGCAAGATTCCAGCCTGGGCCGGGCACAGTGGCTGAAGCCCTTGCATTTTGTACCCACTTAGGAATTCCATGAGGAGTGAGAGCTGGAAGCACAGTGTGTGGTCATCTGGGAGGGAACGCAAGGATTTAGGCACCCCAAGATATACCTGTAGCTGTTGGGAAGTTTCTGTTTAGATGCAGATCTGACCATTTCACTCTCTACTTCAGACTCTTTAATGATTTCCCATTACCCTAACGATCAAGCTCGACACCTTACAAACCCTTTGTGGTTTGGCCTCATTTCTTGCCTCTGCCCCAGCCCTGTGCCATCCAGGGAGACTGACTTGTAGTTCTCCCTGCAGCTCCCGTTCACTGCCTCTGGGCCTTCAGCCCCTATGTTACCTCTTCCTGGAACACTCTTTCTCCTGTTAGCCCATCTGGAGACTGATGAGCTCACTTAAAGCCGGCAACATTGGTTTCTGTCTCCGTGGAGCTTCCCCTCGCTCTGCCTTCAGTTTACAAACCCAGTCCTGGCACCTGGAAGCCCTCTGTGTGCCGGTCACCAGCAGAGTGGCTACGTTCTTCCAGTGTTGTCAACGCAGCTGACTTTGTTCATCTATTCACCTGCTGTGCACCAGGGCCTCCCTGCACTAGGCCTGCGGCACAACAGGGAGCAAGACAGACTCCTGTGTCCTCACTGTAGGATGCCTTCAATGGAATTACAGGGTGCCGACAACTCTGATGGCTCACTGTTAGGGAAAGAGGGATTAACCCAGATCTAGGAGGGGAGATCAGGAAATATTTCTGTGTCTGATTTAGCCAGGACAGGGGGTGAAGCAGGAGGTGAGGTGAAGAGCAGGCACTCCAGGTTGAAAGCACAGCATGTGTGAAAGCTGAGAACACACAGAGAGTAGAACTTGTGAAAATAACAGATCGTGATACATTAAAACAGGGTGGTGTGCAAATGAATAGGGAGCTTCTCTAGACTGGGTAGCCCCAAAAGGTCTGCCGGAAGAGATGTTATTTAGTCTGAAGCCTGGATCGTGATGAGAGTCCCCCTGTGAAGGTATGGGGAGAGGGTTTTGTGCAGAGGAAACAGCTGGTACAAGAGCCAAAGATGGGAATGAACTCGAAGAGTTTGAGGTACAGATAAAAGGCTGGTGTGGCTGGAGCATGGTGAGGGAGAGGGTGAGGAGGAGTACAGGATGCGGGTGAGAGAAGCAGGCAGGGGTCAGAGCCTGTAGGGCTCTGGAGGGTGGGCGCAGAGGGACAGAGGGTAATGGATGTGAGTGCTTTTAAGGAAGACCTGTGGGGCCTCACCCAGCCCCTTCCAGGAAACCCCATTCTGAGGAGGAGGGCACAGGCCAGGGGAGGCTGCAGGGAGAGCCTGGGGTCCCAGGCACCCTTAGCCTCCATCCTGTTCTCTCAGAGGCCATGGATTAGGGTCAGTGGGACTGGAAATATGGATCTGTTTTGTTTTGGCAAAACTTTCTCTGTACCTGCTACATAAGCACTCCTACCCTGGAGTAGATTGCACCAGGCCGGGTGATGCAGGGCTGCTCTCTCTCTCTCTTTCTCTCTCTCTCTCTCTGTCACACACACACACACACACACACACACACACACACACCCTGTGCCACCTCATGCACCCGAACCTCTGTGAGCTGGGCCAGCTGAGGTCCTCCTGAAGCTACGTGAGAGCTCAAGTCCCATAGACCCTTGGAGTCTCAAGGTTGTTGGCAGTATTGGACCTTCCCAGAGTAGGGCAAAGGTAGGGAAGAGGTATCAGAGGTATTGATTCAGACAGACTTTAGTTGTAACCCTGTCTCTACCACTTACTGTCTATATAACTTTGGACAAGAGACTGAGCCTCTCTGAGACTTAGGTCAGTGTATTTAGCTCAGATGTAGTTAGTTGAGTTGAGTTCACTGGGAGCACATTCTAGCCTCCCCCTAGGCTGAGTGCAAAAGTTGACTATGCTGATGGTCTAGAGCAGCTGGTGGGGCACTAGATCCCAGCTTGGCACAGCAAGCATCTTAAAATGGAATATTAGACATCCATGTTATTAGGTCTTCTGGGCATTGCCTTTGGTTTTTAATATATTTGAAAAAAAATTTTAAATTAAAAGTAGAGATGAGGTCTCACTATGTTGCCCAGGCTGGTCTCAAACTCCTGAGCTCAACTGATCCTCCCACCTCGGCCTCCCAAAATGCTGGGATTACAGGTGTGAGCCACCATGTCCAGTCGGGCATTGCCTCTGGGGGATTTTTCACAGCCAACTCAGGATCACCACCCTGTTGGTTATAGGATGACCAGCTGACTTGGTTTGCTTGGGACTGAGGGATTTCCCAGGACATGGAACTTTCAGTGGCAAAACCAGGCAAATCAGGAAGAATTAGTAATGCTAGCTAGTGGAAGCTTACAACATCCTTACTAAGTGCAATTCAGTTATTTCCTGCTTTGTAGAATGACCCCTCTCCCATTGGCTATGGTATTGGTGGGTCCTCTTCTCCCCAGGCCGAGGATGGACTTCTAACCCAAACCAGAACACTCAACCTCTTTCCCTTGATTTGAATCTCAACACAAAACCACAGACAGTTCAATAACTCCTGCTACCTGGATCCTTGGAGGTATTTGGCTTTCTATTGCCCTCTCAGTTTGTTCTTCAGCCTTTCCTTTGACTTCACAAGGTGGCCGTCACAGCTTTCCAATAAATTTCTTTGTTGGCCGGGCGTGGTGGCTCACGCCTGCAATCCCAGAGCTTTGGGAGGCTGAGGTGGGAGGATTGCTTGAGCTCAGGAGTTTGAGACTAGCTTGGGCAAGATAGCAAGACTCTGTCTCTGCTTTTTTGAAGAAATTACCCAGGTGTGGTGGCTTATGGCTGTAGGCCTAGCTGCTTGGGAGGCTGAGGCAGGAGGATTGTTTGAGCCCAGTAGTACGAGGCTGCAGTGAGCTATGATCACTGCACTCCAGCCTGAGTGATAGAGTAAGAAGCTGGCTCTCTAAAAATAAAAAAAAAAGAAAAAGAAAATTACTTCAGTTAGTTGCAACCAGTCCCTTTCCCCATTTTGTATACAGCAGTGAGAACTTTCCGAATGGGGACAATCCAGGTCCCTGCCACATGTCTGACTTCTTTGTAAACATCTGACCATCACCTGTGATCATATCTTTAACCCTCAGACTCCCCCATCCTAACCTTCATGAAATGTTGCTCATGCTCTGAGCTAGTATCTCTCGTCTAACCCGTACCCCACCTCCAGGAGACATCACCTGTTACAGTCTATGCCTGATTTAGCTGTTGTCCTTTTCTGCAGTAGAGTCCCCAGGAGTTCTTTAGGGACAGGCAGTCAAGGACAGCTGGTGCCCAGAGCCTCCCTGTCTTGCCCGCTGGGCAGCTCCAGGGACAACCTGACCTGCCCAATCAAAGCCAAAGGTCAGAACAGGAGGCAGAACCTTGCCTGGCCCCTCTTCAACCTCCAAGGGCAAGCCTGTTCCTTGGATTCCTTCAGAAATAAAAACAAAATGACATCAGGTGTTATTTAGTGTTATTTTGCTGACTTTCACTCAATCTGTTCTCCCAGGATCTCAGACTTGCTGACCAGCAGGACCAGATGGCACCTTTTGCAGGAATATCTCATTGTTTCTGCCTTTGCATGTGCCCTGAGCAGCCTAAGAAACAATTTTTCTTCTTCTGACTGTGCGTTGTTTCTAGTTTTTTTTTTTTTCTTCCTGTGACTCTGCTGAGGGCACGTGACACCCAATCCTGGCTTACGTTTCACATCCTTGAGATGACAGCTGACTTTGTTGTCCAGAAGGAAGAAGAGTGAGGGTAAGGGAGGGGGAGGGAAGGGAAAGCACCAGAAAATGGAGGGGACTAGGTTGCTCCATGTTCATAACTCTGATTGCAACCACCCTCTTTCTCAGCCTTTCTGGAATGTGGCTCTTTATGCTCCATGTACCCCTGGGAACTTCCTGATTGCCCAACAAAGATTCAGTACCCCAGGCTTTAGAGTCATTAGACTGGAGTTTGAATCCCAGGTTCCTGACTCACGTGGGCATGTTATGTAACCTGTCTGAGACTCAGTTTCCTTATCTGAGAATGGGGCCAATAATAGTCTAGACCTCCCAGAGTGGTGGAGATTAAAAGAGGCAATGATTGTCGAGTGCTTAGCACCCAATCAATGTCAGCTATTAGGAGAGACATTCTCCTTCATTCATTTCACAAGGAAAATGTAAGAAGATGCCACTCCAACAAGCATTTCTGGAATCCTGCTGGTGAGGTCATAATGACCAAAATTATGGGCTTTAGAGTGGTCCTCATCTAGCCTGTACTATTTATAATGAATAGGAAGGCAAATTACTTAACCTGTCTACACACAAGTTTTCTCATCTGTAAAATGGAGATGGTAAAACCTACTCTGTCCGATTATTGTGAAGGTTGAGTTAAATTAAAAAATGTCTAATATGCTTTATACAGGACCGTGATCCCTTACCCCAAACCCATGGAATTTTGTGAGACTTTTTGGATTCTGGAAAGGTAAAACATTTATATGCTATATAAGCTAAGTGTCAGTCAGCACCCCATAGCCAAATACATCATTATTTCTACACAGAAACCTATGAATATCCAACTACATGGGGTAAAGACTTTTTTTTTTTTTTTTTTTTTTGAGACGGAGTCTCACTGTTGCCCAGGCTGTAATACAGTGGCACAATCTCAGCTCACCACAGCCTCTGCCTCCCGGGTTCAAGCAATTCTCCTGCCTCAGTCTCCCGAGTAGCTGGGACTACAGGTGTGCGCCATCATGCCTGGCTAATTTTTGTACTTTTAGTAGAGATGGGGTTTCACTATGTTGGCCAGGCTGGTCTCGAACTCCTGACCTCCTGATTCACCTGCCTCAGCCTCCCAAAGTGCTGGGATTACAGGTGTGAGCCACTGCACTTGGCTGATAAAGACTCTTAATTTCCTTACAGCCTTACCTGGCAAGACAGGCAAGGCAAGTGTTATAATTCACACCTCACAGATAACAAACTGAGGATAGGGAGAGTAGGTTGTTCATAATTAGCAGCACCAGGATCCCTGGGTCATCTGGTGATGTGGTCCAGGGACTCCTCCCATGACACCACACAGTATGAGATACGTGACCCTGTTATAACCATCCCTTTTGCTGAATGAACTTTACCAAAAAAGGGAGGGGTGGGGGGATGGGGAGCTACTACATGGTCACCTTTTCCTCTCGTCTTTCTAAGTGTATGTTTATTTCTACATACTTTTCAGATTCTGCTTGTCCCATTTTGGTACCTGATACACATTTCTCTGTATTAAAATAGACAACATACTTGCTTTTTAAAATAACTGTAGAGTCTTCCAGAATCTTAATATAACCCAGTTAGCTTAGCTATCCCCCTATTGCTGGCTATTTGCACGTTTGCAATTTTGCACTGTTCTAAAAGAATGCTTCAGTCATCCGTTTTAAACTTTGCCTTGGGGATGAGCAAGTACATTGATTTGAAATCACTTGTCCCTTGAGCCCCCAGCTGGCTGGCAGCCCTGGGAGATTGTCTTCCCAGGCACTTCAACTATATAATTGTTGTTCCCAATCAACGAATCAATTAGGGTTTATTGAACGCCTATGTGAAGAACAGCGTGTGTGCTCTTTGGTACTGGGAGGCACAGAAGCCCAAGTGATGTCTCTGACCCTCAAGAAGCTTATGTGTAACCAGGGAGCCCTTTCAGCTTCAAATGAAGCTGTGTTTGCATCCAGCCAGTAAGACCTTCTAAGCAGGGCTTTTCAAGATGGGTATCAGGGTGTGACATGCATGGTGAAAGCAAGAACTTTAAATAGGTCTCTAATCTATCCTCTTGCCTGTGAAGGGCGTCGGTTTCATTCAACAAGTAGGTGCCAAAAATGAAATAGTGAATAGAGAAAACAAGCTCAGGAGTTCCATGAAGCCTTCCCTAATTCATCAGATTTTGCTATCAGACTCTAATGATTAGGGTGAATCATTAAAAACCAATAGTATAGGCCAGGTACAGTGGCTCATACCTGTAATCCTAGCACTTTGGGAGGCTGAGGCAGGCGAATCATGAGGTCAGGAGTTCGAGACCAGCCTGGCCAAAATGGCGAAACCCCATCTCTACTAAAAATACAAAAAAATTAGCCTGGCACGGTGGCAGGCGCCTGTAATCCCAGCTACTCAAGAAACTGAGGCAGGAGAATCACTTGAACCCAGCAGGAGGAGGTTTCAGTGAGCCGAGATCATGCCATTGCACTCCAGCCTGGGTGACAAGAGCAAGACTCCATCTAAAAAAAAAAAAAATTAGCCAGGCATGGTGGTACACTTTGGTAGTCCCAGCTACATAGGAGGCTGAGGTGAGAGGCTTGAGCCCAGGAGATCGAGGCTGCAGTGAGCCGAGATCAGGCCACTGCACTCTAGCCTGGGTGACAGAGCGAGACCCTGCCTCAAACCAAACAAACAAACAAACAAACAAAAAAAGTAAGGAAAAAAATAGCGTATAAAGTATCAGTTCCCTGACTCCACTTGGTAGGGGGTCAGTGAAAAGACTACACAGGACCTGGTTCTACCTAGCTTCCCTTAAGCAAGTCCTCCCTCTGTCTCCCCTCTCCCATCCTTCAAATGGGAACAACAGTAATGCTCTATGGAATTCACAGGCTTTTGACTAGTATCAATTGAGATCCTGACACATGCTTAGAAAGAACAATATGTTACCCAAATGGGGATAACTGTTACCCACTGGGGATGCTGGGGACCACATCATCTTTGTGGTATCCTGAGCATGCGGCACGCTGTGAGTCTGGCACATAGTAGGAGCTCAATAAACATTTGTTGAATGAACCAGAGAGTTGGCAGGGGTTATTATGAGTCCATAAAGGACAGTGTACCGCACACCAATTCATCAAATCTGAGGAGGAGGCTCCTCACCCACCACTCCAGCTCCACTCCACAAATCCATCTTCCACAGGGCAGTCTCAGCCTTTCCCTGTCACCCTGTATCCACTCTAATGGGTCCCCCATTCAGTACAGCAAAGATCCAAAGCTGAAAGTTCACCCTGGGACCTGGGACGGGTGAGCAAGGCAAAGGCTCAGCTCTCCTCAGGTTTCAAGGGCTGCAGCACTCCCTGTCACAACAGATTGGCTAGCTCCACCTTCATTTCCCGCTCCTGGCTGCTGAAGCAGGGGAATGTCAGGCCACAGGGATCCTTAGCCAACAGCAGCATTCTGACCAGCTAAGAAGGACACCTGGCACCAGAGAGCAGCCCTGCCCTCATCCCCCGCCAGCTGGGGCCTCAGGTGTTCTGTCACCTCAGAGGCCAGCCAGCCCGCTGCTCCTGGAGCATCTGGTTACCAATAAGAGACAACAGCCTACAGCAGGAGAGTCACTTCACAGAGGCTAGAGCCCAGTCCACTGGCTGGACTTTTCCAAAGAGATTTCCTGTTTTTCTAGAGCCAACGTCATCCTCATTGAGAGCTCCTAGTGAGCCCCTAGTGGGACTTGAGAAATAAAGTCCTGTAGCTGGGGGGCCATGACAACCGGCTGCTTTCCAAAGTCTGTGGCTTCCTTCTTTAGGCATTTGTTTGTTTTGTTTGGTTTTAGAGACAAGGTCTCTCTCTGTTGCCCAGCCAGGAGTGCAGTGGTGCCATCCTAGCTCACTGCAACCTCCAAACTCCTGGGCTCAAATGATCCTCCTGCCTCAGCCTCCCAAGTAGCTGGGACCACAGGCACATGTCACCACACCTGGCTAAATTTTTAAAACATTTTTTGCAGAGATAGAGTCTCACTTTGTTGCCCAAGACGATCTCTAACTCCCAAATCCTGGCCTCAAGCCATCCTCCCACTTCAGCCTCCCAAGCTGCTGGGATTACAGGCATGAGCTACCATGCCCTGCTGTTTGTTTCTTTTTTCTTTCCTTTCTGACTTTTCAAACCATTTAAGAGTATATGTGCAGGTTTCTTATATAGGTAAATTGAGTGTCTGAGGGTTTGGTGTACAGATTATTTTGTCACCCAGCTAATAAGCATAGTACCCTATAGGTAGTTTTTCAATCCTGACCCTCCTCCTACCCTCCACCCTCAAGTAGGCCCCAGTGTCTATTGCTCTCATATTTATGTCCATGTGTACTCAGTATTTAGCTCCCACTTATAAACGAGAAGATGCTGTATTTGTTTTTCTGTTCCTGCATTAATTCACTCAGGATAATGGCCTCCAGCTTCATCCATGTTGCTAAAAGGACATGATCTCATTCTTTTTCATGGCTGTGTAGTATCCTATGGTGTATATGTACCACATTTTCTTTATCCACTCTACCGTAGATGAGCATTTAGGTTGATTCCATGTCTTTTCTATTGGGAATAGTGCTGTAATGAACATACATATGCATGTCTCTTTAGGGTAGAACAATTTATGTGCCTTTGGGTATATAACCCAAAGGTTATATGTAGATTGTCTGTTTACTCTGTTGAGAGCTTCTTTTGCTGTGTAGAAGCTCTTTAGTTTAATTAGGTCCCATTTGTCAATTCGTGATTGTTGCCATTGCTTTGCATGAAATCTTTGCCAGGGCCTATGTCCAAAATGGTATTTGTCTCTTTATTCTGTCTTCTCTACCCAAATGTAAGCTCAAGAGGGTAGAGATCACATCTTCCACTGCTTTCTCCTCCTGGTGCTGGGAACTGCGCCTGACCCAAAGCAGATGCTTAATTAATATTTGTGGAACGATTGAATAAAGAAACAAATGAACCCATATATAATTTATTATATATGATAAATGATAGTTATAAATAATTATAAATAAATGATTATTCTAAATGACTTTAAAGGGAAGCAGAAATTTCTGTAGTGTCTCAGAATTAACATGCACATGGTCCTAGCTTTTCATTTATTATTTATTTATTCTGTGATTTTTTAAATCCTGTGTTTGATCCATAGGAGAAGTGAGAATTAGATAATCTCATGATGTGTATGTCAGAACTACAAGATAGGAGCACATAGTTCTAGGAGCATCTGTAGTGGGGGATTTGACCTAGTCAGGGTAGTCAGGGAAGGCTCCCTGGAGGAAGTCACAATTACATCAAGATCTAAAAGAACAGGTCATTAACTGCGAGCCACAGAGGGGAAGGAAGAACACTGCAGACAGAGGGGATGGCACAGGAAAGGCTTGGGGGTGGGAGGGAAGAGTGGGGATGAGAAACTGAGGGGCAGCCAAGTGTGAAGAGGGTGAGAAAGACAGTGAGCAGTGGGGCTACAGCCAGACCTGGCCAGCACCTTGGCGAGGCTGGGCAGCAGCAGACAGGCTGGCAGCGTCTCACCGTGCTCAATAAGAAAGCTGCCCTGCACGGTGGCTCGTGCCTATAATCCCAGCACTTTGGTAGGCCAAGGCGGTTGGATCACTTGAGGTCAGGAGTTCAAGACCAGCCTGGTCAACATGGTGAAACCCCGTCTCTACTCGTCTCTACTAAAAATCCAAAAATTAGCCAGCCATAGTAGCACATGCCTGTAATCCCAGTTACTTGGAAGGCTGAGGCACAAGAATCACTCAAACCCAGGAGGCAGAGGTTGCACCCAGCCTAGGCAACAGAGTGAGACTCCGTCTCAAAAAAGAAAAAAAAAAAAAAAAAGAGAGAGAGAGAAAGAATGCTGCCCTGGCTGGGACAGGACGCCCCTCAGGGGATGTCCTCTTCCAGAGGACTCTTCCCAACTCCCTAGCCTAGGTTAGGGCCCTGCCTTTGTGTTCCCATGGGACCCAGGGTATTCCCCCTTATTATATAACTTATTAAAGTCCCCTTTAATGATATATTTTCTTACTTTTTAGTTTCCATCTCTCCATTTGTGAGTTCCTCGAAGGCAGAGAACACTTGGCTTTTTTTACTATGCCTCCAGTCCCTAATGCAAGGACATGAGAGATGCCCATTCGTGTTTGATGAATGAATGAGTGAATACATGAATGAATGAGTGCCTGAAGATCAGAGTACATGGGATGAGTGTTTGGAGTTCTACATACTCAGGAAGCCCCAGCTGATATTTGGAGGAGAAGGAGACACAAAGGTGAGGGGATGCCATACAGTTAGCGTCACATAAAGAACAAAATTTAAGGTGTCATCCTTAGAAGATGGAGGGATGACAGTTTCAAGGAGGATTTGTTCATCAGATGCTGGGAAGGAATTTCAACAGGTAAAGCTGCATAGGTTTATAAGGATGAACAAGCATGCCAGCTATGTATTTAGCAAGCGCTCATGATTTGTGTCAAGCATTGTTCGAAGTGCTTTGTAAGCATTAAGCCATTTAAATTCTTATAACCATTGCATGAAGCATTTAACCATTACTATGTCTATTTTACAGATGAGGAAACTGAGGAGCAGAGAGGTTAAGTACACTCCTACCCTGCCCCTCAGGGGACACAACCAGTAAGTGACACCACGAGGCTTTTAACCCAAGGAGTTTGGTTCCAGAAGTCTGGCTTGCTGCCCTGAAGCCAGCCCTTGCTCTGCTGCTGGTGCTAATCTAAAGACTTGATACCTTTTTTAAGGCCCTCCTGAGAGGGAGGTATGATTCTCCTCCATTTTCAGGTGAGAAAGCTGAGGTTCAAAGAGGTTGCCAAAGTTCAGCTAGCTGACAAGTGGCGGAGCCAGAATCAACAATCACAGCCACGCTCACTGGGTCCTGTGTCTTCCTGACGCTCACGGCTGAGCTCTAAGCCTGGGTCACCTCCTCTGCCCCTCCCTCCACAGCTCTGGAACCTCAGCCAAGGCCCAGCAGATGGTGGCTCCCCATGTGCATTTCTGACTCAGCCGCCCCCTCTCCACCCGCTGCTTCTCATCCCAGCTCTGAACCTGTAACCCACCATGGTGTCTGAGACAGGGACACCACCCTGACCTGGCATGAGATTAGGAACAGCTCAGGCCATCAGCATCTTTTGGGGGCAAAAATAGGTGCAGCTAAAATCTATTGATACATCCCCGATGGGCAGGAAGGCGACAGCCAGACCTGAGGAAAGGTCGTTCAAGGATTCAGTGCGTCAGCATCCCAGCTACCTGAACAGGCTGGTGGGAGGTGTGTGCAGGATGGGAGCGCCAGGCAGGCCCTCCGTCTCAGCTGGGAGGGCAGGATACTTTTCCTGGCTCTCCTTCACCTCGGCTCTCCTGCTCCCTCCCTCAGGGACTTCCTTTGCACAATGGCCGGCTGGCTCAGGATGCCTCTGACGCCAGGAAAAGGGGCACTTTGACTGGTCAACCTAGCCTCCTTGACAGAGCCCTAGGCCCAAGCTGATTCCCCGGGGGGTAATTGGAGCAGCTCTTGAGCACACTATTTGGTTACTTTCATCTCAAGAGCTTGACACAAAAGACGTCTGGCACAGGCTCAGCTACTCAATACCCCTTCCTGGGGTGACATGTCACTGTGACCGTACTGTGCCTCCATGTCCCCATGTGTGAAGACAGAAGATTCACAAGTGTCTAGCACACACAGGCTTGAAGAGGGGAGACCCCTATGCCCCAGATAATAGCAGAAAAAATTTCCTTGTGTGGGCTAAGGGAGGTCGCATGGCTAGGGTTGGGGGCAGGAAAAGCTCAGGTTTCAGGATCCAGCAGATTTGGGTTCCATTTCTGGATCTGCCTCTTCCTGCCTATGTGGTCTTGGGCAAATACTTAGCATATCTGAGCCCTGGAAATAATAACCATTCCAATCCTTAAAACAGGCCTCTGAGGTAGATGCTGTCTCTAGCCACATCTTATAATTGAGAAACTGGGCACAGAGAGAGAAATTAACTTGGTCCAGGTTACACAGCTGATAAGTAACAAGAGTCAGGATTCAAACCTAGATGGCCTGGCTCTCCTCTTTGCTCCTAACCACTACCCCACACTGCCCTGCTTCCTATAAAACCTGGAAGAGGAGAGTTCTTATCCTAGTCCTGCCAGTAAGTTAAGGCACAGGGCCACTTGGACCTTGTATTAGTCCGTTTTCATGCTGCTGATAAAGACATAGCAGAGACCGGGCAATTTACAAAAGAAAGAGGATTAATGACTTATAGTTCCATATGGCTGGGAACATCTCACAATCCTGACAGAAGGCAAGGAGAAGCAAGTCACAACTTACATGGATGGTGACAGGCAAAAAAAAAAAGCTTGTACAGAGAAACTCCCATTTCTTTTTTTGTTTGTTTTTGAGACATAGTCTCACTCTGTCACCTAGCAGGCTGGAGTGCACTGGTGTAATCACTCACTACAACCTCTGCCTCCTGGGTTCAACTGATTCTCTTGCCTCAGCCTCCCAAGTAGCTGGTGTGCGCCATCACACCTGGCTAATTTTTGTGTTTTTAGTAGAGACAGGGTTTCACCATATTGGCCAGGCTGGTCTCAAACTCCTGACCTCAGGTGATTCACCTGCCTCGGCCTCCCAAAGTGCTGGGATTATAGGCTGGAGCCAGCGTACCCAGCTGAAATTCCTGTTTCTTAAAACCATCAGATCTCGTGAGACCCATTCACTATCATGAGAACAGCATGGGAAAGACCCGCCCCCATGATTCAATCATCTCTCACCAGGTTCCTCCCACAACATGTGGAAATTATAGGAGCTACCAGATGAGATTTGGATGGAGACACAGAGCCAAACCATATCATTCCACCCCGGTCCCTCCTAAATCTTATATCTTCGCATTTCAAAATCAATCATGCCTTCCCAACAGTCCCTCAAAGTCTCAACTCATTTCAGCATTAACTCAAAAGTCCACAGTCCAAAGTCTCATCCAAGACAAGACAAGCCCCTTCTACCTATGAGCCTGTAAAATAAAAAACAAGTTAGTTACTTCCTAGATACAATGGGGGTACAGGCATTGGGTAAATATAGCCATTCCAAATGGGAGAAATTGGCCAAAACAAAGGGGCTACAGGCCCCATGCAAGTCTGAAATCCAGCAGGGCAGTCAAACCTTAAAGCTCCAAAATGATCTCTTTTGATTCCATGTCTCACATCCGGATCACACGGATGCAAGAGGTAGGTTCCCATAGTCTTGAGCAGCTCTGCCCTTGTGGCTTTGCAGGGTATAGCCCCTCTCCTGGCTGCTTTCATAGGCTGGCACTGAGTAGCTTTTCCAGGTGATTGGTGTAAGCTGTTGGTGGATCTACTATTCTGGGGCCTGGAAGATGGTGGCCCTCTTGTCACAGCCCCACTAGGCAATACCCCAGTAGGGACTCTCTGTGGAGGCTCTGACCCCACATTTCCCTTCCATGCTGCCCTAGCAGAGGTTCTCCATGAGGGGCCCTCCCCTGCAGCAAACTTCTGTCTGTGCATCCAGGCATTTCCATACATCTTCTGAAATCTAGGAGGAGGTTCCCAAACCCCAGTTCTTGACTTATGTGCACTCACAGGCTCAACACCATGTGGAAGCTGCCAAGGCTTGAGGCTTGCACCCTCTGAAGCCACGGCCCGAGCTCTACATCGGTCCCTTTCAGACATGGCTAGAGCAGTTGGGATGCAAGGCACCAAGTCCCTAGGCTGCACACAGCACGGAGGACCCTAGGCCTGGCTCACAAAACCACTTTTTCCTCCTAGGCTTCTGGGCCTGTGATGGGAGCAGCTGCCATGAAGACCTCTGACATGCCCTGGAGACATTTTCCCCATTGTCTTGGGGATTAACATTCAATTTTTCGTTACTTATGCAAATTTCTGCAGCCAGCTTGAATTTCTCCTCAGAGAATGGGATTTTCTTTTCTATCGCATTGTTAGTCTGCAAATTTTCTGAACTTTTATGCTCTGCTTCCCTTATAAGACTGAATGCCTTTAACAGCACCCAAGTCACCTCTTGAATGCTTTGCTACTTAGAAATTTCTTCTGCCACATATCCTAAATCAACTCTCTCAAGTTCAAAGTTCCACAAATCTCTAGGGCAGAGGCAAAATGCCACCATTCTCTTTGCTAAGACATAAGAAGAGTCACGTTTGTTCCAATTCCCTACAAGTTCCTCATTTCCCTCTGAGACCACCTCAGCCTGACTTTATTGTCCATATCGCTATCATCATTTTAGGCAAAGCCATTCAACAAGTCTCTAGGAAGTTCCAAACTTTCCCACATTTTCCTGTCTTCTTCTGAGCCCTCCAAACTGTTCCAACCTCTGCCTGTTACCTAGTTCCAAAGTTGCTTCCACATTTTTGGGTATCTTTTCAGCAGTGCCCCACTCTGCTGGTACCAATTTACTGCATTAGTCCATTTTCATGCTGCTGATAAAGACATACCTGAGACTGGGCAATTTGCAAAAGAAAGAGGTTTAATGACTTACAGTTCCATATGACTGGGAATGCCTCATAATCATGACAGAAGGCAAGGAGAAGCAAGTCACATCTTACATGGCTGGCAGCAGGCAAAAAAAAAGGTATTTTGCAGAGCAACTCCCATTTTTTGTTTGTTTGTTTGTTTGTTTGTTTTGTTGTTTGTTTGTGACAGAGTTTTGCTCTTGTTGCCCAGGCTGGAGTGCAATGGCACGATCTCGGCTCACTGCAACCTCCACCTCCTGGGTTCAAGCAATTCTCGTGCCTCAGCCTCCCAAGTAGCTGGGATTACAGGCATGCGCCTCCACACGGGGTTTCTCCATATTGGTCAGGCTGGTCACGAACTCCTGAACTCAGGTGATCTGCCTGCCTCCCAAAGTGCTGGAATTACAGGCTTGAGCCACCGCGCTAGGCCAAAACTCCCATTTTTTAAAACCATCAGATCTCATGAGACCCATTCACTATCATGAGAACAGCATGAGAAAGACCCGTCCCCATGATTCAATCATCTCCCACTGGGTTCCTCCCACAACATGTGGGAATTATGGGAGCTACAAGATGAGATTTGGGCAGGAACACAGAGCCAAACCATATTAGGCCTCAACTGGAAAATGAGGGGAGAAGGCCTTTATACTATACCACATAGCACTATCTGAGCCTCTGCATTGTTTCTGAGTGTATGTTGTCCCTGCCTGTCAGCCTACAAGGTACAGGGGACCATTGTCAGAAGAATCCCTCCTCCTTGCTGCCCCACTTCTCCATGCCCTGCCTTCTAGCCTTGGGTTCAAGGATCAGTGACAAGAGTGCCATGAAACAGCATCTTTCGCAGGCCCTCCCGAGTGCCTACCACAACCCTCTTTTAAAGCTTCTGGGCTATGAGAGGGCAGAGGCTGGCTTCTGGACAAGTGGCACTTATCCAATGCAGCCTGTATCCTCTTTCACAGTAGAGCTCATTCGGCCTGGGCTGTAGTTAGCGCCTCCTGGATCCTCTTGGCCAGACTGAATGAACAATTTAAGTTAATTTTCAGACTCTTAGTATTGGAAAGGAATGTGCAGATAGAATAAGCAGTCCAAAATGCAGGAATCCCGTCTTCAGCATTCTGAACAGAATTGGCTGGTGTGTCCTCATGATGCCAGCTTCTCCCCTCCTAAAAGAGTCTGGGCCCTTCCTGGTTGGCTATTATGGACAGACGCTCCTCCTGAAGTTGGGCTACAGTCTGACTTTTCTGTCGTGACACCTTCCACGCCTAGTTTGGCTCTTTGGAGTGTCACAGTATTCCTCTCATGGGATGGTCTTTCACAGCCATGAAGAGCATCACTGTGTTCCTGCCAAGGCTTCTATTTTCAAGATTAAATAGCCCCACTTCCTCCAATTCTACCTCTTAGGTCAAGGTTCCTTAAGGCTTCTTAAGGCCTCTTCCTCATTGCCCTATTCCCTCTGTTTCCAGTCTGTTCTAATGAATTTGTCAGGAATCCTGACTCAGGATTCCATTTAAAATACTATGCTGAGAGCGTGACACTGAAGTGTTTGTGATCAGCAGGGCAGCATTATTGTCTGTCATCTTCCTTTGCTGTCTCTCCCCTCCCACAGCCCCCCACCACCCCTCCAGGCTTCCTTCTGGAAACTGCAAATCATCCCCCTTCCCCAAACTTCATCCATGCAGTCCTTGTAGGGGCTGCCACACTCACCTATGATTCTGCTCCCACGACCAGCTGGTTGGCTAAGAGGTTGGCACCAAATTTAAGCTGCTCCAATCAATTCATTTATAGGGATGTTTGCTTTTGAATACGTCTCTGGTGACTGAAATGGTAAAATATAAAATTCAACAGCAATTGGTAGCTACATTGATCAATATAGAATGGGCTATGATATCCATCCTGGCTAACACAGTGAAACCCCATCTCTACTAAAAATAGAAAAAAAAATTAGCCCAGCATGGTGGCACACACCTGTAATCCCAGCTACTTGGGAAGCTGAGGCAGGAGAATTGCTCGAACCCAGGAGGCGGAGCTTGCAGTAAGCTGAGATCGCACCATTGCACTCCAGCCTGGGTGACAGAGCGAGACTCCATCACAAAAAAAAAAAAAAAAAAAAAAAAAAAAAAAAAAAAAAAAAAAAAAAAAAAAAAAAAAAAAAAAAAGAATGGGCTATGATAAGAAATGAATCAAACCTGAAGTGTTAGTGGCTTAATCCAATAAAAATGTATTTCTTTCTCACGCAAAGTTTAATGGGGTTGGGCAGGTTTCCTGGGAAGCTCTCCTCCAAGTGGTAATTCAGGGGTCTGAGATCCCACTCTTCTGAGGCTCTGTCATCTTAGTCTTTCACTTCCAGATGCAAGAAAGAAAGTGGAAGGAATGAAGGGGTGGCCAAGGGCATGAAGAAGGCTCCCCAGCTCTAAAGGCCGCTGCCTGAAAGTGACGCAGCTCACTTCCACCCACATTCGCCAGATTTCGATCCATAGCCTCACTTAACTGTAGGGCAGGCTAGGACATATCATCTTTCCATGTGCTGAGAAAAAATAGAAAAGAGCAAGTTTGTTGAAAACTAGCAAACTAGTGACGAGAACCTTACCGTAGTCATGTTTTTTGCCACTCACAGGAGCCAGTCTGCACCAAGCGAGAAGTGGCTATAGGAGAAGGGGTCCTGAGGCTCACCTGCCTTCTCCTGGTCACCCTCCCCATACACCCCTCCTGTGCTGAGCTAGTTTCCTATTACTTTTCATCATTTACATCGAAAAGAGACCTGCCTATCTAACACAATCTTTGTCTTAATATCAGAATGCTATTAAAGAGGGCTAAATAATAATCTTTCATCTTCTTTTTTTCTTTATCTTTATCACTTGAATTGCTTTAAATTCAAATCTTCCTGCTATAGTGTGAATGTTTGTGTTTCCCCAAAATTTATGTTTAAACTTTAACCTCCAAGCTGATGGTATTAGGAAGTGGGGCTTGGGGAGGTGATTAGGTCATGAGGGTGGAACATTTAAGAATGAGATTAGTGCCCTTGTGAATTAGGCCTGAGAGAGATCCCCTCATCTCACCATGTAAGGACACAGAAAACGGTGCTATCTTTGAACCAGGAAGTGAGCCCTCGCCAGACACTGAACCTGCTGACACCTCGATCTTGTCCTTCCCAATCTCCAGAACTGTGAGAAATACATTTCTGTTGTTTATAAGCCACCTAGTTTGTGGTATTTCATTAAAACAGCATAAACAGACTAAGATACACCCTATATGGACTTCCTTGTCTAGTTTAGGGGTCAGCCAGGTAGTAAATATTTTAGACTCTGTAGTCCCTGTGTAACTACCCAACTCTGCCACTGCAGCGTAAAAGCAGCCACAGAGAGCCTACAAACAAATGGACGTGGCTGTGATCCAAAAAAACTTTATTTTACAAAGACAGGCAGCAGGCTGGAGCTGGTAGTTTGCCAAACCCTGGTCTAGTTGATCTTTCTGGATCTGAGCTTAGGATCCTCATTTCTCCCTATTAAACATAACCCTGTTAACTTCAGCCCATCTTTCAAGTCAGCAGCATATTTTTGAATCCTTATTCTGTCACCTAGCATAGGAGCTCTCCCTCCCTGCCCTGTGCCATGTCATGTTGAATGGGCTTCAGTGTCCTAATAATGGCTCATCAGATGGGTAGGTGGTGACTGTGCCACCCCTCCTGGGAAAGGACATTCTGGGGAGAAGCTAGGACTGCAGTGGGTGGTGTGCTGGGCAGGACACCCTTCTAACTACCAGGAGCATATCCTCTGCTGACCCGGAGGTCAGTACCCCATCACTTGATGTTTCTCTGATTTTGGTTTCATGGAATGCATCTGGCTCAGGGGCAGGGCAGGAGTAACTTGGAGGCTGTTGGCTTCCCTGAAGAATTCCTTTATTCAACGCTCATAGTTATTCAATGAGATGAACTTTGTGTCAAGCTATTTACTGAGTCTCCTAACCTAACAGTCTCTGGGGACACTCTCCCTCAGTTTAGAGCCACAGAATTCTGCTCTTGGGGTGGGTGGACCTAAGTGCTGTTTATTTTACAGATGAGAAAACTGAAGCCCAGGAGGGAAGCAATTTGCCCAAAGGCACTGAGGGCATCAGGGAAAAAGCCAAGGTAAAACTGATCCTGCCTCTTCTTTTTCACACCCTCCCAGAGGATCTGCCTCCCATGAGAGCTGGGAGAGCTTGTATATTCCAGATCCTCTATCTGGGCCTCCCAGTTTGCCATTAAAATGAACAAAAGATCTAGTTTTTCTGGGAAGCCCTATTTTTTGAACTGTTTCTTATAGGCTTGACTCCAAAGCCAAAGGACTTGACGTTGGCTATAAGCAAACTGTGAAGTACATGAACTGCTGTGTGAATTGCCTCCCTTAGGCTGAACAGGGAGGCTCATGCCTCTAATGCCAGCACTTTGGGAGGCCAAGGACGATGGATCACTTGAGTTCAGGAGTTCAAGACCAGTCTGGGCAACATGGCAAAAATCCCATATCTACAAAAAAAATACAAAAATACAAAAATTAGCCAGGTGTAGTGGTGCTCGTCTGTAGTACCAGCTACTTGGGGGGATTGAGGTGGGAAGATCACTTGAGCCTGGAAGTCAAGGCTGCAGTGAGCCATGATCATGTCACTGCACTCCAGCCTGGGTGACAGAGCGAGACCCTATCTCAAAAAAAGAAATAGAATTGCCTCTCTTAAACCAGGTTGAGACTTTCTTGTGAATTATCATTTCTCTCTGCACATTTTTCCTAACACTGCTTCTGAACCAAATGTGTGCTTTTTTACTGACACCAAATATGTGTCAGTTTTCCACATCAGTTCTCCAGTTCTCCAACATGAACTGGGTGTCCCCAGTTCAGTTCCATTCTGACACTATCTCCCCGGAGTTAGTATCGGATTCCACAAGTTGAAGGGCTCAGTCCCACAAGACTACCACCACTTCAGATGCCAGCTGTAATGGGTCCCCAGGTGACCCACACTTTAGCCTGGCTGACTACAAATTTGGGTGTTCCCACGACCCTCTTCTCAGTTTTGATAATCTGTAGAAGACAACTCAAGAAATTCCTCTACTTATGATCATGGATTCATTATAGAGGATACAAGTCAGGACAGCCAAGGAGGGTTGCCAAGGGCAAGACATGGGTTCAGCAACCCAGAGGTTCTTGGAAACTCATTGTACAAGAATTTGTGTAACTTGGCCAGGCATGGTAGCTCATGCCTGTAATCTTAGCACTTTGGGAGGCCGAGGTGGGCAGATCACTTGAGGTCAGGAGTTCGAGAGAAACTTGGCTAACATGGTAGAATCACCATCTCTACTAAAAATACACAAATTAGCCAGGCATGGTGGCACCTGCCTGTAGTCCCAACTAGTTAGGAGGCTGAGGCAGGAGAATCACTTGAACCCAGGAGGCAGAGGTTGCAGTGAGCCAAGATCATGCCACTGCACTCCAGCCTGGGTGACAGAGCGATACTGTCTCCAAAAAAAAAAAAAAAAAAAAAAGAGTTTGTGTGATTCAGTCTCTAGCCCGGCTTCCCTCCCTGGAGGTCAGGACAGAGGACTGAAAGTTCCCACCTGCTAATCACGTATTTGGTCTTTCTGGTGACCAGCCCGCATCCTGATGCTATCTAGGGGTTCTACCCTGAGTCACCTCTTTAGCATAAACTCAGGTGTGTAAGGAAGGGGCTTATTATGAATAACAAAAGACACTTCTATCACTCAGGAAATTCCAAGGGTCTTAGGAGCTCTAAGTCAGGAATCAAGAACAAAGTCCCAACCTATATTTTTCCTCTATCATACTGTATGGTTCCTAAACTGGCTGGGATGATTATAGCTCAGAGGCTGAAAAACACACTCTGAATACATACTTCATCACACTTACCAGAAAGGGGCCACTTTCCTCCTCTGAAAAGCAAGAATCCTCCTTTCTGTGAACTCCAAAAATCTGAGCAGGTCTCAGTTAGTTTAGAAAGTTTATTTTGCCAATAAACCTTAGCAAAAAGTTGAGGATGCGTGCCCATGACACAACCTCAGGAGGTCCTGACCATATATGCCCAAGGTGGTCGGGGCACAGCTTGGTTTTATACATTTTAGGGAGACATAAGACATCAATCCATATGTGTAAGATGTACATTAGTTCAGTCCGGAAAGCTGGGACAACTCAAGAAGAAGGGGAAGCGGGGAATGGGCTTCTAGATCATAGGTGGATAAGAGACAAATGGTTGCATTCTTTTGAGTTTCTGATCAGCCTCTCCAAAGAAGGCAATCAGATATGCACTTACCTCAGTGAGCAGAGGGGTGACTTTGAACAGAATGGGAGGGAGATTTGCCCTGAGCAGTTCCCAGGTTGATTTTTCCCTTTAGCTTAGTGATTTGGGGACCCCAAGATTTACTTTCCTTTCACATTTCTCTGTATCTGTTTCCTCGTCCAGGATGAGAGGCTTCACTGGGGGCATGCTATTCCTGCATCTATTTTTTTCTTTTTCTTTTTTAGTGATAGTATCTCACTACGTTGCTCAGGCTGGGGTGCAGTGGCTATTCACAGACATGATCATAGCCCACTGCAGCCTTGAACCCCTGGCCTCCAGAGAATCCTCCCATCTCAGCGTCCTGAGTACCTGGGACTGGAGGTGTGCACCACTGTGTCTGGCACCTACATTTCTATTTCTATTTTCTTTCTTTCTTTTTTTCTAAATGTCTATCCTATGCCTGTTCCTCCACTGTACTTTGGAATGGATCCCTCCTTCTGACTGTACAGGACTACCTGCCATTCCCAGAACACTGGCCCTCCTCCCCTTTGTGCCATGCCATTGGTTTGAAATGCTTTCTTTCCATTTTTTCCTGTCAAAATTGCAGGTGATTAAAGAGGTTGTGGGCAAGCATACTTTGTGGTAGTGGTAGATGTTCTGTAACATGGGGCTCTTAATTTACACTTGTTTCTACTTCTTAACTGGAAGAAATGGTCTTATGCTGTCATAAAACAAATAGATTTGTAATTTGGGGATCACAATGTACAGAACTCATTTTTTTTTTCTTTCTTTCTTTTGAGACAGGATCTGGCTCTGTTGTCCAGGCTGGAGTGCAGTGGTGCAATCATAGCTCACCGTATCCTCTGCCTCCTGGGCTCAAGCAATCCTCCCACCTCAGCCTCCCAAGTAGCTGGGACTATAAGCATGTGCCATCATGCCTGGATCATTTCTGCATTTTTTGTAGAGACAGGGTTTTGCCATTGTTGCCCAGACTGGTCTTGAACCCCGGACTCAAGCAATCCTCCTTCTTCAGCCTCCCAAAGTGCTAGGATTATAGGGATGAGCCACCTCACCCAGCCCAGAACTCATTTAATATAACTTTGCTGGTTTTATTACATTTCTGACACTCCTCACACACAATAAAATCTTCCCCTTGGGAGGCTGGAAGGGTACACCTGCCCGTTTTCCCTAAGGTCACATGTTCGTCGTTCCATACCCTGCTCAAGTGCTACCTCTTCTGCGAAGCCTTCGCAGGGTATCCAGGCAGAATTAAGCTGTATCTTCCCACAGCAGTTTGTACTCAGCTCTGACTGCTTGTTTACAAGACTGTTTGCCTCTGAAAGCCGCAGGTGTCCTGTTGTTTATCTTTGTGCTCCCTAAATGGTATCTAACACATCATGTATGCTCACTGAATACTTGGTCCTGGTCTACAGGAGGGAGAGGTCAACCTAATTAGACAAGAACCAGGACAGGACACAGAGGAAAACTGGTTGTGGAGGCAGGGACAAGTGCTCCTTGCTAGTCACCTTCTTTGGAAGGAGAAGCTGTTCCTTATCTTAGGCCTGCTTCTGGTTCACTCTGTCTTCTGCACCGCTAGGCAGAAGTACACACACACACCCACACACACACACACACAATTTTTCTATTAATAGATAAAACTCAAAGACAATAGCTCCAAAAATAACCTCTTCTTCAAGGTCAGTGGAAGGCAGTAGAAACACCATTCTGGCCAACTCACTGAACCAACCAGTGCACATAGGTGCCCAGGTACAAGGAGGCAATGTGTGCCCTTTGGTTCAGTGGGTTGACCTCCTAACCCTCAAGGATGGGGTGCTGCAGAGTGTCAGCAGGGCCACATCATGGCCTTCATGGCGCTTAGACACGTATGCCTCCGTGGGCCCATTCTTCCATAAAAATACGTTAAAAGTTATTTTATGACTACATTGGCATAAAGACAAATTGAATACAACCTTGATTCATTTGTATATATTAATTACTATTATAGTCATCTTCTTCTAATTTTAAAAGAAATTAAAATTAAAACATTTTCATGGTCCCCTAAAAGTAGAGGGCCTATATTGGTCTGGAATTTCCGGAGAGACAGAACCAATAGGAAGGAGATAGGTATTTATAACCAACTGCAGATCATGGGACCGTCTCAGCGCCATATGTATATGAAGGCTGAGAAGTCCCATGATCCGCCCTTGGCAAGCTGGAGACTCAGGAGAGCCAATGCTGTGAGTTCCAGTCCGAGTCCGAAGGCAGGAGAAGGCCGACCTCCCGCTCAAGGACAGTCAGGTAGAAACAGCCTGATTTTCCCCTTACTCCACTTTTTCCGTTCTATTTGGGCCTCCAACAGATTGGATGAGGCCCGCCCACCATGGGGAAGGCAGTCTGCTTCACTCAGTCTACTGATTCAAATAGTAATCTCAGCCAGAAACACCCTCGAGGATACCCCAAATAATGTTTAGCCAAGCACCTGGGCAGTGAAATTCACTCATAAAATTAACCACCACAGGGCCCTGTGTCTACTGAAGCCACTGGAGAAGTCGGCCTGAGTTTTAGGGAGTAGATGACATAGGGTCCTTTTCTTGGAGTTACCCTTTGTAAGTGACTGCCCACACAGTGGTTCACTGGGCTCACAGCAAAGGGTCTTGAGCTTGGAGACCAGTGCCCAGTGCATTTTTATCTCTGGAGGGGGTAAATGGGAAAGGAAGAGTGCCAGGGCCTTGGAGGACTGACTTTTCCTCTGCTGTCTGTCACAAATCATCTTCATCCCTGACCAAATGTCTCTGGCCTGTGCTGAGCCCCCAGGAGATGACATTTGCCTCACAGGACTTGGAGGATCACAGCATCCTCTAAGCCAAAGAAGCATGAACTTGGACCCCAAGTTGGTTACCTTGATCTAGAGCAGCAGCCACAGCTGGGAAATCTCTTTTCAGTTGAATTTTTCATTTAAAAAAGTTCATCAAAATGTTGCGTTCTACTCCGTATTATATTCATATTTATTTCTCTCCAAAATATTTAAGGAAAAGTTGATGCTCCATTTTTATCCCGTGGCTTTACTATTCCTGGAATATTGGCCCTCTGCTTGTAGAAAAGTGGATTTAGAGACAAGCCGAGCTCTGAGGCCCTTTGTCAAGGATTAATGACACTACAACAGTTAGGATCAATATTCAGCCTTCTTTCCCTTCCTTCTCTTCCTCCTGCCCATTTGCCAGATGGAGAAAGTAGGCCATAGGGAAGGGAGCCCATTTACTCAGTGTGTCAAGGCTGGAGGTGAACTATTTCAGGGCAGCAACAGGGCAAACTGGGAGTGTCTTTTTTTTCCCCCCTGAGACAGGAAAAAACCACTTTGTTGCCCAGGCTGGAGTGCAGTGGCACGATCTCAACTCACTGCAACCTTTGGCTCCCAGGTTCAAGTGATTCTCGTGCCTCAGTCACCCAAGTAGCCGAGACTGCAGACGTGCACCACCATGCCCAGTTGATTTTTGTATGTTTAGTAGAGATGGATTTTCACCCTGTTGGCCAGGCTGGTCTCAAACTCCTGGCTTCAAGTGATCTGCCCACCTCAGTCTTCTAAGGTGCCGGGCTTATGGGTGTGAGCCACACGCCCAGTACGGAGTGTCTTTTATGCCCTGGCCATGATCCAGCAGTGGATCAAGGTGAGTGGGACAGAAATTTTTTTTTCCAGGGGACAATAATTTTACAGCTAACAGTTTCAGTGTAAATCCTGACCACCTGTATATTCGAGCCATAGACACAGTCTGCAGACCTAAGGCACATTGAATGTAATTTTACATCCGTATAAAGGAGGTTCGATCTTTGGGAAAATAAATATTTACCCAGCTTCAAAGAAGTCAGACTTCCTGCCATTTATTTTTAGTTCTTTGGAAATGTGCAGATCATCACCAACACAATAAAGAAAATGCAGATGCTCCTCATAATTACCCAGCTAAGGCCGGGAGTGGTAGCTCACGCCTGTAATCCCAGCACTTGGGAGGCTGAGGCAGGTGGATCACTCAAGGCCAGGAGTTCAAGACCAGCCTGGCCAACATGGTGAAACCCTGTCTCTACCAAAAAATACAAAAATTAGCTGAGACTGGCACACACCTGTGGTCCCAGCTACTCGGGAGGCTGAGGTAGGAGGATCGGTTGAGCCTGGGAAGTTGAGGCTGCAGCAAGCCAAGATCACGCCACTGCACCTCAGCCTGGGTGGACAGAGTGAGACCCTGTCTCAAAAGAAAAGAAAAGAAGAGAAGAGAAGAGAAGAGAGGACATTTTAACACTAAAAGCACAAAGAACAAAACCTCAAAATCTCAAAATGGAACAAATTTGGATTTAAGAAGAATCTACTACATTGTGTATGTTGTTTTTCTATATTGCTCTAGACTGGAGAAAACATCAGTGTAGATAGGTACTGCTCTGATGTCTGGAGTTTAGAACCTATTGAAACTTTCATGAGGAATTCTGATGCAAAAAAAAAAAAAAAAAAAAGGAAAGAAAAAAAAAAAAAGAAACTATTGAATTTCATGGAACTCCTAGGTTCATTTTCAAGCTCTAATATGCTAGGATGAATCTTTCAACCTTGCACCTTTTCCCCAAATTGTCAGTTTGTAAATTGTAATTAGCCCAGTGCTTATCCATTCTTCCCTCCTTCTGCAGCTGAGAGAACAGAAGTGTCTACTGCACTAAAGAAAAGTTTCCTTCTAGAGGACACATACTGATGAAAACCTGCAACTACTACAAGAGGAACATGAGCGCATTCCTGATACTATTCTAAACACCTTACATATTTAGCAATTAAAAAGCTAGCTCACTGAAGCTTCATAACAACCTATGAGTAGGCACAAGTATTGTCCCCATTTCACAGATGGGGACACTGAGGAACAGAGACAAAATAATGAAGTCACAAAACAATATCCAGTGTGCTTTGGACTTTCCTAGCTCTGCAGAGGCCAGCCTGAAGTCTGTGTGTGTGTTGGCTTCTGACATGTAGACTAAGGTTCATGGTCCCACATCCTATCATTTCCCACTTGCTTTAGGAACTGATGCCTGTTGCCTGTCTCCTTACGGATGGATGGTCTTCTTAAATGTGCAAGAACAATAGCGCTAGCTGCCATGTATCTTGACCCTCTAGGTGTGAGCATCCAAAATTGCATAATCTTGCTTTATTTTATTTTATTTTATTTTTTTAGAGACAATCTCACTCTGTCACCTAGGCTGGAGTACAGTGGCACCACCTCAGCTCACTGCAACCTCCGCCCCCGGGTTCAAGCAATTCTCCTGCCTCAGCCTCCCGAGTAGCTGGGATTACAGGCATGCGCTACCATGCCCCACTACTTTTTTTATTTTTAGTAGAGATGGGGTTTCGCCATGTTGGCCAGGCTGGTCTCAAACTCCTGACTTCAAGCGATCCGCCCACCTCGACCTCCCAAAGTGCTGGGATTACAGGCGTGAGCCACCGCGCCAGGCCATAATCTTGCTTTATACTCACCAGAGTCCTCTAGGAAGCGGGTTATTATTCCTGTTTCTCAGGTGATATAACTGTAGTTTAGAGAGGTGACCTGCCCAAGGTCACATAGCTGGCTAGGATTTGAACTGAGATCTTCCTGACTCCAAAGCTCCTACCCCATAAAGAAAGGAAGGATTGTGTCCATTTTGCAGTCAGAAATCTGCAGTTCTCAGAGACGGGAACTGATGAGCCCATACTAGCTGGGAGCTGAAACCAGCATCTGATGAGCCCACACTAGCTGGGAGCTGAAACCAGCATCAGGCTCAAATCTCCCTGCTTGCCAGGTTCCTGGTCCAGCCTCTGATGGCCCCACCTTCTAGACGCTGACCCAAGCCAGGGCACTGGAAAAGGCATTTTGAGAAAAGGAGGGAGGCTCAGGGGAGATTAGGGATGAGACAAAACATCTTGGGGCCAGAGCATCCTGTTCTGGGAACTTTGCCAACATGGCTTGAAAGACCTTGGGGAGATGTCTGGGAGGGGGATGACAGCTGGGGAGTAAGGGCACTAGACTTGGGAGCCCTTTGTCCCGGGAGCAGAGGGCCCCAAATAGCAAACTGGCTCCTTGGTACTATCTCTCAGCCCTCTTGACTCACTGGGCTCAACCACAGTTTAACCACATATAAAAATGAGGTCTAATAGGCTGATAGGAAAGGCACATAAATAATGACTTTCTTGACTTTGGAATCTGGACAAGCCTAAAGACCAACAAAACCTCCTCCCAACCCCCGTTCTTTGTCCGCCTCCCTCCCACCAGTCTCCTCCACTGTGGTTAATGGTACCACCTGTCTTTGGGTTGCTCAAGCCGGAAATCTGGTATTCAGCCCTGTTTCCTCTTCCTCACTCCAGCCCATCAGTAAGTCCTCTAGGTACAACCTCCCAAATACATCTCAATTCCTCCCACCTCTCTCTCCCCACTCCTCCAGCAAGTCCCAGCCAGCATCCTCTTCCCCCTGGACGCTACAGAGGCTCCTGTCTGCTCTCCTTCCTCCCACTGCTGCCCGCACAGCTTATTCTCAGACGTACAGCCGCCGTGAGGCTTGGACATTGAAGTCAGACTGTGTCACTTGCTTAGAGCCCTCCAATCTCTTCCCATTAGATTCACACAAAAATGGAAATCTCCTAACTTGATCTGCGTGATCTAGCTCCTGCCCACCCCTCCAACCAGGCTCAGCTCAGCCTTCCCTAACCATCTTATCTGAAGCAGAAGCCCGCTTATTTCCTATCACTGCACCTGTGTATTTCCTTCTGCGTACTCACTACAGTTTCACATGATTTTGTGACTTTGCTCATTTGTTTATTTTTTGCCTCCCCTCATGGACTGCAAGTTCCATGAAGGCAGACTCAAGTCTGTGTGTTCATGATTGCAGCTTCCCAGCACAGCATTTGGCACATAGGTAGGCACTCAAGAAGTACTTTGGGGTTAAAGATGAAAGAAAGGTCCATTATATAAGTCACAACAGGACGCCAGCCATCTGCTATGTGTCTTTTTTTTTTTTTTTTTGAGACAGGGTCTGGCTCTATTATCCAGGCTGGAGTGCAGTGGTGCAATCATGGCTCACTGCAGCCTTGACCTCTGGGTTCAAGTGATTCTCCCACCTCAGCCTCCCATGTAGCTGGGACTACAGGTGTGTGCCACCAAGCCTGGCTAATATTTTTAATTTTTTGTAGAGATGAGGTCTCACTCTATCGCCCAGGCTGGTCTGAAATTCCTGGGCTCATGCGATCCTCCCACCTCAGCCTCCCAAAGAGCTGGGATGGCAAGCATGAACCACCACGCCTGGCCTGCCTGGTGTCTTCTCTGCCATTTCTCTCCTCTCCTCTCTCCCTCCAGAGGGCAGCTCACTGCACAGAGGTCTGGGAACCTGCTCTCTGGGCTGGTTTCTGACCCTGTGGGAGGAACTTGTGGAAGGACTGGGGGTGGCAGTGAGATTCTTGGGTGCCAGATGGAGGCTGGGAGCAGACTGACAGTTTCCTAATGCCCACTCTGGTGTCCTGAAGAAACTCTCCCCAGCCTGGTCTCCCTATGGAAAGGGGCTCCCTCTGCTGGACCATGCAAGGCAGCAGAAGACTGGGTACCACCTAGAGGGGGCAGCTGTGAGAGAGCCAGGAAGGGGTGAGAGCCGGTATTGCAGGGCCAGGGAACAGATGTGCTAGCTTGAAAGGAGGAGTTGTATTCTCCCTTACGGCTGCAGAAAGCAACAAATAAAACCTTGATATGTTGCTGGGCTAGGCCTGGCTACCCCAATATCCCCCAGCTACTCCATGGTAGAGTGAACTCTCCCCTCCCACACAGGCGCCTACTGGCCTGGCATCCTGGGCATTTGCCCAGCCTTCTTAGAGGAGGTTGGCCAACCTTGGCTGGACAGTAGTATCTTGTGACATTCACAGATACTGGCAAGAAGCCCCAAGACTCCGGGCAAGAATGGATCAGTAGGTTCCAGTAAAGAGGCTTATGTGGGAAGTAGAGCTACGGTGGCATTTCTGTGCCTCGAGAATCAGCCCTTAGGGAAGTAAGCCCTCTGGGAGCCAGAGAAGCTCACAACTGCTTTAGCAACATATCCCGTCAGACCTGCCTCGCCTCCCCATCCTCAAAAGGAAATACTTAACCATCTGCAGTCTCCAGTGGACTGCCTGCTAAGCTCTTTTTGCCCCTTATTTGATGCAAAAATGTGTGGTCAGTGAACTGTCCTAATGAGAGAACAACACCTCCACCTGCTGGCACCATCAGGGGACGTGGCCAAGGACACGGCGGGGTGCTGCCTATGGGATGGGAGGCCTTGGGCAGAGTCGAAGGCAGAAAGGGCCTGTTAGTCACCCAGGGACTGGGAGTGCAAGACAGAGAAAGGGAAGGGGTGACATCCAGAAAAGAATGGCTTGAGGCAAGGGTCCTGGAGATTCTTTGTAGGTGTTCTGTTATTGCTTCCAGTGACCCCCCTGGGACTTTGATAAATAAATGAAAACTCGTATGACCATAATTAGTTTTTAAACAAAGCACAGTGTTGCAAAACTCCGATGACTTTAGCCACTATACCCTCTTGTGGCCACTGCCCTGTGGGCATCTCAGACAGGTGCTGTTGCTGCCTGCTATGGTTCGAATGTCCCCTCCAAAACTCATATTGAAACTTAATCCCCAATGTGGCAGTATTGAGAGGAGGGGCTTTTAAAAGGTGATTGGATCATGAGAGCTCTGCCTTCATGAATGGGTTAATCCATTCATAGATTAATGGGTTAATGGATTAATGGGCTATCATGGGAGTGGAGCTGGTAGCTTTATAAGAAGAGGAAGAGGCTGGGTGCGGTGGTTCACGCCTGTAATCCCAGCACTTTGGGAGGCCGAGGCGAGTGGATCACCTGAGGTCAGGAATTTGAGACCAGCCTGGCCAACCTGGTAAAACCCCATCTCTACTAAAAATACAAAAATTAGCCAGGCATGGTAGCAGGTGCCTGTAATCCCAGCTACTCGGGAGGCTGAGGCAGGAGAATTGCCTGAACCCAGGAGGAGGAAGTTGCAGTAAGCCGAGATGGCGCTATTGCACTCCAGCCTGGGTGACAGAGTGAGACTCCATCTCACCAAAAAAAAAAAAAAGAGAGAGAGAGAAAGAGGAAGAGAGGCCTGAGCTAGCATATTAGCATGCCCAGCCCCTCAGCATGTGATGCCCTGCACCACCTCAGGACTCTGCAGAGAGTTCCCACCAGCAAGAAGGCCCTCACCAGATGCAGCCCCTGGACCTTGGACTTCTCAACTCCATAACAGCACAAAATAAATCCCTTTTCTGGCCAGGCGCGGTGGCTCAAGCCTGTAATCCCAGCACTTTGGGAGGCCGAGACGGGCGGATCACGAGGTCAGGAGATCGAGACCATCCTGGCTAACACGGTGAAACCCTGTCTCTACTAAAAAATACAAAAAAATACAAAAAAAACTAGCCGGGCGAGGTGGCGGGCGCCTGTAGTCCCAGCTACTCGGGAGGCTGAGCCAAGAGAATGGCATAAACCCGGGAGGCGGAGCTTGCAGTGAGCTGAGATCCGGCCACTGTACTCCAGCCTGGGCGACAGAGCAAGACTCCGTCCCAAAAAATAAATAAATAAATAAATAAATAAATAAATCCCTTTTCTTTATAAATTACCCAGTTTCAGATATTCTAAGCAACAAAACACGGGCCAAGACACTGCCTGTAGGGTTTGGTGTTCTCTGTGCTGTCATCATTATTCCTTCTTCTCACTTCTATGCATGAACAGGTCTGTTACCTGAAACATTCTTTAGTCCTCCAAATGTTCTCATGGTCTGTGGTTTGCTTAGAGTCTAGTGGCTCTCGAACTTTTAGTGGGGTTTCATAAACTGACTTTCTTGATAAAATGAATATTCTCAGGCTTCCATCAGTGATTCTTCTCTGATATAGACAGTCCTTAGGCCCCGTTTTAAGAAACACTGATTTAGAAATCACTGTGCAAGTGGTTAGTTTCTATTTTTTTCTATTTGAATAATACTGCAACGAACACTTTGTAGAAATGACTTTGTTCTGTTTTCTTTAGCTACTTCCTTTGAATTAGGATGTGGAATCAAAGGATAGGAACTGTTTCGTAGATTTTGCCAAATGAGTATCCAGGGAATTTGAACAATCTAACATTGTTTTTTCATTTATATTAATTTTTTAAAACATTATGAAATTCACTCAAATTGCAAATTCAAGATGCATGGTGGGGTTGCCTATTTTTCTAAGTATTGTGTGTAAACTCTGCTCACTTCCTTCGAGTACTTATCAAAAAGGAACAGGATACTGGCCTTTTATAGTTAGATCAGTTCTTTAGCTATTTTGGACAGAAAGCTTAATTTGCCACATATATTTCTCCCCCATCTGTGGCTTTCATTTTTGTGTTTGCTTTATTACATTCTGTGGCACAAAAGGCTTTTAAAAACACATTTAGATCCGTCCATCCTGTCTCCGATATCTAATTTCGTCAATAGTCAAAATGTTTTCTTCTCAACACAGTCGAAACACATTTGCTTTTCCATTTCCTCTGGCTTTTTATGATCCACTTAGACGATATTTGTTAAACAGTGATTCTTTCTTGTAGCATTGTGTTGAAGCTTATTCATCTTATATCAAGTCCTTAAACAGCTTGAATCTGTTTCTGTAGAGTATGTCTATTCTATTACCCTGGCCAACTTTTCTTGTCTTTACCCCAATGAAATACAGTGATGACTGCTTTTTTTAAGTTCACCCTCCTCCTTCTTTTTCCCCCACAAATTTTTTTTTGATATTTTGTCCATTCATGCTCCAGATGAGTTTTAATGGGTTTTCTGTTGTTGTTGAATTATAGGATGCATCTCATTTGTCTTTAATTTATATCCATTTTAGTTTTAACTATTTAGACTTCACAATTAGGATCAAAGCACATCTCTGTATTCACTCATGTTTTCCTTTATACCTCCAACTTTAAAATTTTCTTTGAAAAAAATCATTTATTCCAAGTTAAATTAATTCTGAACCACTTACTTTTTGTGTGTGATTGAGCCATCTTTCTCCCTCCCTTTTCTCTTCAACCTCTATCCTACTCTTACCCTCATTCTCATGCTCACTAAAATACAAGTATTTTGATCCCAAACCATGCAGCTACCATGGTATATACTTCCACCCTCCAGGCCCAGCACCTGTTTCTGGGTGTCTGCCAGCAGCCATCCATCAGTTCTGAGGATACCTCCACGTGCCTTGCTCCCTTTTTCTGGCCCTCCTTGTAAGATGGGCATCAACTTCCTGAGTTGGGAAATGGCTGGTTAAGGAAAAATCAGAATGTTCTAATAGTGCCATCCCTATTTATTGAACAAAACAGAAAAATAGAGAGGACTAGGTTGAATGGTGTCTCCTTAACATTCAAGCTCACCAAGAAGCTCAGAATGTGACCTTATGTGGAAACAGCATCTCTGCAGACCTAATTACTTAAAATGAGGTCATACCTAGATGAGGGTGGGGGGCCCTAAATCGAATGACGGGGAACTTTATAAAAGAGAAAACAAAGACACGCAGACAGGGAAAATAACAGGCGACCACAAAGACACAGATTGGAGTGATGCCCCTACAAACCCAGGAACACCCAGGGTTGCCGGCGACCACCACAAGGCAGCAGAGAAGCCCGAGATTCTCCCTCAGAGCTTCCAGAAGGAACCAACTCTGCCAACACCTTGGTTTTGGACTTCTGTCCTCCTGAACTGTGAGAGATTACATTTCTGTTGATTTCAGCCCTGCAGTTTGTGGCAATTTGTCATGGCAGCCCTAGAACACTAGGCTCTTCACATAGTCTCTCCTGAGAGCTTGCCCGCTGCTGACTTTTAAAGGTACGATGCTCTAAAACAGAGAAGAGAGGTGTCCTTGTAAACGTGTCTCAGAGCAGAGAATGAACAGTCCATTCTGGAATGTAAATACTCAAAGATATTTTTCTCTTTCCTGACCAACCACAAGTCTCTCTTTGTAGAAGGCCAACTATTTATGGCACATTCCAGGTTCTAAGAACCAGGGCTCTTTCGCCAAGGAAGGCAGTGTGGTGTAATTCAAAGGCTTCAGAAGTTGGGCTCTGACCACCAGGGTCTAAATCTTGGTTCTGCCATTCTTTAGATGCCTACCTCTGGGCAGGTCATTTAACCTCTTGGAGCTGGACTTCCCATCTGTAAATAGAGACAATAATGATTCAGGGCCAACATATCTTAGGGAGCTGTTGCTGGGATCCGACAAGATAATTTATGAGCACACATTCTTTTTTTTTTTTTTTTTTTTTTTGTTGAGACCGAGTCTCGCTGTCACCCGGGCTGGAGTGCAGTGGCCGGATCTCAGCTCACTGCAAGCTCCGCCTCCCGGGTTTACGCCATTCTCCTGCCTCAGCCTCCTGAGTAGCTGGGACTACAGGCGCCCGCCACCTCGCCCGGCTAGCTTTTTGTATTTTTTAGTAGAGACGGGGTTTCACCGTGTTAGCCAGGATGGTCTCGAACTCCTGACCTCGTGATCCGCCCGTCTCGGCCTCCCAAAGTGCTGGGATTACAGGCTTGAGCCACGGCGCCCGGCCAAGCACACATTCTTTAAGCTGGAAAGCACTGGGCAGATGCTGCCAATCCATAGTGGCTGCCTGTGGGGCGGGAGAGACACACTTCTCACTATATTCCATTTTGTTCCATGTGACATTTTCATGTACATATTGAAAAGAGGACGTTAAAAAAATTTAAGGGTAATCACTGTGAGCACCACATGAACACATTAAATAAAGGTGTACACTTTTTCTCCTAGTAAAAAATTTTAATATACAAAATGAAGAAGAAAAAGTAGATAAAATTGTGCTCCAGTTCCAAGCTCACCCAAAGATGACATCTAGAGTATGGGCACTGACTGCCCCCTGCAGAAACCTCTGTTCCCTTTCCCCACCCCAGTTCCTGTGTGGGAGCTTCTGGGACACAACCCAGCTCACATTTCCCCAACCTTTTTGCTGCTGTTTTGGTCTGCTGCTGCTGCTGCTGTTATTGTTGACATGGGGTCTCACTCTGTCACTCCAGCTGGAGTGCAATGGTGGCATCTCGGCTCACTGCAGCCTCGACCTCCTGGGCTCAAGTGATCCTCCCACCTCAGCCTCCAGAGTAGCTGGGACCACAGATGTGAGCCACAACACTGGGCTAACTTTTAAAATGTTTTGGACATTGCCCAGGCAGGTCTCAAACCCCTGGGCTCAAGCGATTCTCCTACTTTGGCCTCCCAAAATGCTGGGATTACACTGAACTTTTTTTTTTTTTGAGACAGAGTCTCACTCTGTTGCCCAGGCTGGAGTGCAGTGGCATGATCTCGGCTCACTGCAATCTCTGCCTCCCAGGTTCAAGCAGTTCTCCTGCCTCAGCCTCCCAAGTAGCTGGGATCACAGGCGCGCGCCACCACGCCTGGTCAATTTTTGTATTTTTAGTAGAGATGAGGTTTCACTATGTTGTCAGGCTGGTCTCTAACTCCTGACCTGGTGATCCACTCACCTTGGCCTCCCAAAGTGCTGGGATTACAGGCATGAACCACCACGTCTTGCCTACACTGAACCTTTTTTTTTTTTTTTGAGATGGAGTCTCGCTCTGTCGCCCAGGCTGGAGTTCTGTGGCGATCTCGGCTCACTGCAAGCTCCACCTCCCAGCACTGAACCTTTTTAATCTGCTTTCGTTAGCCCAGATTTGGTGAACTAGAATTAGCTGTTCATGCCTGCCATGGATTTCCCATGGTTTGATTTATCTTTCTGAAATCTAGAGAGAATAGGGACCCTCTTGCCAGGTTGCTGGGGCACCTATAGGATTGTATGTAAACACAAAGGCATATTTGGGAAGGTGGTGCCCCCACCCCCAGCCCTGCATGCTTTGAAGCCGTATGCTCATACCAAAGGCACAGCAAGAAGGGACTGCTTTGATCACAGAATCCTCAGGGAATCAGAATGGGACGTTAAGCTTTGTAGTCCACTTAATGAGGCGCTCTCTGCCCCTCAGTGATGACCAGGCCCTCCAAAGTCCTGAGGTCTCTGGGCCTTTCATCAAGTCAATGTCCTGGGGCGGTGCCTGATATTGCATCAGTCACTCACTGCCCAGCCCCTCCTCCAAGACTCCATTCCACAGGCCCCGTTGCCACCTGCCTCCTCCAAATCTTATCCCCCTGATGCCATTGACACCAGTTGATGTGACAGCCCACTCGGTCACCACTCTGACAGTCGAGAAAGCCTCCTGCTTCTTCTTTCCTTGGGATGGAGGGCTTATAGCAAAGTCTCTTCTGCTTTACCATACAGCCCTCCCCTTGAGAGCACGCAGGCATTCCAGGGGATCAGGCATGGGTTCGGCACAGGCTTGCACAGGAACCAGAGCCACCTTGTCCACTAGGCCTGGATCCTTCCTCACTTACAGTGGGTGATTTTCCTCCCTGGGCCCGTATGTTATTCCCTATAATCTGCCCTTCCCAGCACAACTCTCTATAGACGAACCTGAATTGTATACAGGGTTCAAGCTCTGTCCTAGGGAAATCTGGGTCCATGTCATCCAAGCTCTGTGGTTTTGTGGAGGGGACTGGAATGTATGATTGTGGCCTGTCTCCATGTCCCATCGTACCTGTGCCTCAGTTCCAACCAAGTCATAGCCAGGTTCGGGCTCCTTTCACAGGAGTTTTATCAGAGTGCTTGCAATTCCCTTGTATGCCTTAATCATTAAGAGCAGCGACTTTGGAGTCAAAGACAAACCTGGGTACCATCCTGCTCCACAGTTTATGAGCCATGTGATCCTGAGGAAGTTACTTAATCTCTTGGAATCTCAGTTTCTTCATTTGTAAAATGAAGAAAGTAACAGAGCTTTTTTTTTTTTTTTGAGACGGAGTCTTGCTCTGTCGCCCAGGTTGGAGTGCAGTGGCCAGATCTCAGCTCACTGCAAGCTCCGCCTCCCGGGTTCACGCCATTCTCCTGCCTCAGCCTCCCGAGTAGCTGGGACTACAGGCGCCCGCCAGGTCGCCCGGCTAGTTTTTTGTATTTTAGTAGAGACGGGGTTTCACCATGTTAGCCAGGATGGTCTCGATCTCCTGACCTCGTGATCCGCCCGTCTCGGCCTCCCAAAGTGCTGGGATTACAGGCTTGAGCCACCGCGCCCGGCTAACAGAGCTTTTAAAGCTGTTACTTATAAGTGCTGTTGAAAAAATTAACCGAGATAATGCATCTAAGTACCAGCTTGGTGCTGGTACTGTATCTGACATGCGGTAAAACCTTAAGGAATGTTAGTCATAATTTTTGTTGTTGTTGTTTGTTTGTTTGTTTTGAGACGCAGTCTTGCTCTGTCACCCAGGCTGGAGTGCGATGGTGCATTCTCAACTCACTGCAAACTCTGCCTCCCAGGTTCAAGTGATTCTCCTGCCTTAGCCTCCTGAGTAGCTGGGATACAGGCACCCGCTATCACACCTGGACAACTTTTGTATTTTTAGTAGAGATGGGGTTCACCATGTTGGCCAGGCTGGTCTCAAACTCCTGACCTCAAATGATCCACTTGCGACAGGGCACAGTGGCTCACGCCATGAGCCACTTTGGGAGACCGAGGCAGGCGAATCATGAGGTCAGGAGTTCGAGATGAGCCTAGCCAACATGGTGAAACCCCGTCTCTACTAAAAATACAAAAATTGGCTGGGCATGGTGGCAGGTGCCTGTAATCCCAGCTACTCGGGAGGCTAAGGCAGAAGAATCACTTGAACCCAGGAGGCAGAGGTTGCAGTGAGCCAAGATCACGCCACTGCACTCCAGCCTGGGCGACAGTGCGAGACTGTCTCAGGAAAAAAAAAAAAAATTGTCCACTTGCCTTAGCCTCCCGAAGTGCTGGGATTACAGGCATGAGCCACCACACTGGGCCTCATCATTGTTATTGTTGTTATTAACACAATGACCCCTTTTTAGTCATGGCTTCAGCCCAACTGAGCTTTGTGAATTTGAGCAAGTTATTTCATCTCTGTGGGCTCTTATTTTGTATAAAACAAGAGAACATAGGTCTTGAGGATTCACATTCCTTCTGACTCTGCCAGGATCCTGCTCTCATTTAACTCTAATGGGAAAATTCCACCTGCAATGGGGACCAACACCAGCTAATCAGATGAAGTGACTGGCTGCTTACAGAGAGTGATAAGAGAGGCTGCAGAAAGTCCACCTGGCTCCTCCAAACCAACGCCTGCCTCTCTCTCCAGCAAGCCCCCTACAGCCCGAAGCAGCAGTGGGGAGAGCTTCAGGAGCAGCCGGCAGATGATAACTAATACTAAAGGAAGGAGGCCAGGCCCTCAAGTCTGAGGTTGCAAGGAAGGGGCAGTGTTGAGTAGGGTGAGGGTCTGGTCTTGAGTTCTGGTGAGGGAAGAGCTGGTGAGGACAGACTGACAATGCAGTTTCACCGGCTCTGTGCAGAGGCAGTGCGTGTGCTGATGAGAAACTTGGCCGAGGAGTCAGATGGCCTGAGTTTGAATCTTGGTTCTTCCACGTACCAGCTGTGTGACTTGGACAAGTACTTAACTTTCTGGGCCTCAAATTCCTCCTTTGTGAAACAAGGTAATGCAACAGTAATAGTTCTCCCCTAATGTATAGTTAAGATTAAATGTGTATAAGCACTTGGAAAAGTACTAGGCATATAAGTGCTGTAAGTGTTAGCTGTGAATACTATTCCAATCTTGGGGAGCAGGATAGAGCTCTGGGCTGGTGCATCAAGAGTGTCCTTGCGTGTGGGCGTGGGTGGGTCCTCTGATGCTGCATTGGAAGCAGTCAGAGGTGTGCCCAGCTGAACATGGGGGTCTGGGGCATAGGTGGAGGCTAAAAAGGCATTGTCAGCCCGGCACGGTGGCTCATTCCTGTAATTCCAGCACTTTGGGAGGCTGAGGCAGGTGGATCGCTTGAGGTCAGGTGTTCGACACCAGCCTGGCTAACATGGCAAAATCCTGTCTCTAAAATACAAAAATTAACTGGGTGTGGTGGCGGGTGCCTGTAATCCAGCTACTCAGGAGGCTGAGGCAGGAGAATCACTTGAACCCGGGAGGTGGAGGTTGCAGTGAGCCAGGATCGCACCACTGTGCTCCAGCCTGGGCTGCAGAGTGAGACTCTATTTCAAAAAAAAGAAAAAAAAAAAAAAAAAAAAAGACATTGTGGAGCTCCCGTAAAACATCCCTGGCTGTCTCCGAAATGAGTGCGAGCGGCTTTTGGGAATGGTCTCATGACAGTGCCAGAACATGCTAGAAAAACACAGTGCCTTACAGTTGCTATCACCCCCGGTGCAGGGGGGCCTGAGGAGACTCTTACACATCCTTAAAAGAAACCAAATCTCCTAAGTGTAAGTGTCCTCGAAAGGGCTAAAAGCTAAACTGTTGTCTGCCATTATTAGCTCCTTAGCGTAAATGAGTTTCTCAGAGTAGGTGGTATTTTAGCGGAGCCCAGGGAATAAGAACTGAAAATGAATGGCGACGTTAAATCTTAAGGCGGAGAAGCGGGAAGGTAGAGCCCTGGGAAGGGCTCGTGGGAAGCGGGTGGGTAGAGCCCTGGGCAGCAGACCTGGGGTTCCACCTGAGTGTGTTTGCGGCAGGGTGTAGGGATTCCAGAGAACAACGAGGGAAGCCCTTGACAAAGGTAGCCTGCTTCAACTTCGCTCTGGAACCCAGGGCCCGCCGATGACCACATGTCCATGGCCACAGCCAGCCAGGGCTGCCCTCTCATACCCTCTCCCTTTGTAAACCTAGGACCCTTCCCTGCCCGGGACCTTTTCAACTATGCGAGATTCGGCCGCCCTCTAGTGGCAACTGGGCAGAAGTTTTTCTCTTAAAACTGTCGACAACAGGATGATTTTATAACGGCATTTGGATAGTGCTTTACAGTTAACGGGACTGTCACAAATATTACAGTGTTTTCTACTGGAGTACGCCACCCACATCCCCATAGTCATCAGCTGCCTGAAACATCCCTCCCTCTCACGCACTACACAATACACCCTGGCTACCTCCAACACTCGAGCTTTCCCATTGCTTTGGCTCATCTAGTTTCTCCCAGTGGGCAGAGGAAAGAGTCCTGGAGCCTGCAGAAGCCTGGGGAGGACTGGGTGACTTCTGACTCCTCTGCTCCCGATCTATAAGCCCTAGGAATCTGCAGACGTTGTCTCTTAAAACTGGACATTAGGCCAGGCACGGTGGCTCATGCCTGTAATCCCAGCACTTTGCAAGGCCGAGTTGGGTGGATTACCTGAGGTCAGGAGTTCGAGACCAGCCTGCCCAACATGGAGAAACCCCGTCTCTACTAAAAATACAAAAATTGGCTGGGCGTGGTGGTGGGCGCCTGTAATCCCAGCTACTCGGGAGGCTGAGGCAGGAGACTCACTTGAATCCAGGAGGCAGAGGTTGTGGTGAGCCAAGATCATGCCATTGCATTCCAGCCCGGGCAACAAGAGTGAAACTCTGTCTCAAAAAAAAAAAAAAAAAAAAAAAAA
>NW_016806895.1:609372-629293 GCF_001698545.2 Rhinopithecus bieti | reverse complement strand
CTGATCCACCATCTCCTGGGGGCAGTATGCCTACGTGGAAGCACTGGAGAGCCGGTGAAATAGTTAAGAGATTTTATTCTAATAGCTATAATTACAGTGCTTGTCTGTCGAAATGAAAACTGAAAACAAGTATACAAAACAGTTGATTACTAATCATGTATTGAAAGCAGTAAGAGGTTCCATGACACCAAATAGACCAGTTCTGAGGTTTCCTCAAGATAAATTTTACAGCTCCAGCTTCTTCAGTGTTTATCAAAATACAAAAGAAAAAAGTAGAGGTTGCCTTTTTCTATGGCAAATCGGACCCCTGCAGGTGGAGGGAGAGAAAGCTACATCAGATACAGAGGTGGGGTGCTCCCGAGGGGCTGTGGGTCTAGGTGGACCACCTGCCCAGCTTGCACACGCTCCTGCTGGTGAGGCCCCAGACATCCTGCCAAAGTGTCTGAGCGAGCACGAGTGTTGGGGACGACGGGCCCACTGTGGCCACACAGTGACCGAGGGATAGATGGGGCCCTGGGTCCCTTAGGCTGCCTGAAGGTGGGTGGGGCAGCCTGCGAGAGAGTGGGGTGGCTGTGGGCTCCCAGCCTGGCCCCTGGGAACTGTGGGAGCACAGAGACAAGCACATGGCTATGGAAAGCAGGGTGACCCAAGGACGAGCGAGTTGTGGGGATCTCTACTGTGACCATGCAGAATTGATCACCGTCTGCTGTGCCACCACCACCTCATGTTCCCGAGGGGAACCGCTGGGCTGGTGACCAGCATCCAGGCCATAACTGCAAATCTATGCTAGGCGGGGTCTCCCTTCTGTGTGTTCAAGTGTTCTCGACTTGGATTCTTAACTATTTTTAAAAATGCACTGAGTTTGGGTTAAAAACTAACCACCAAAATGGATTTCAACACAGCTCTAAAGCCAAGGGCGTGCCTGGCTCTCCCAACACAGCGACTCCTGGAGGCCAGGTGCCCATGGGCCTACATCCCCCTCTCAGCACTGAACAGTGAGTTGATTTTTCTTTCTACAATAAAAAAAGCTGAGTAATATTGCATAGGAGTACCAGAAACTGCCTCATTGGAAACAAAAGCTATTTACATTAAATAAAAAGCCTGGCTGCAGCCTGCATCTGCCACATTTACAGCATGGTGCGATGCACACAGTGACCAAACCACGGAGGCAGCTTCTGGCACTCACACCACGAGCTGCACGTTTGCCACATGAGAGTAAAGCAGAGGGCAAGAGGAGTGAGCGGGAGGGGGGTTGCATTCAATTCTGGTTCCAGAGCTGATTGGACAGCCAGTCAGGTCCTTCATAGAGCCCGTCGCTGCTGGTGGTGCAGGTGGCCTGAATATACCAGTTCCTATGGCATAGGGAGTGCAGCCCCAGCTTGTCTGTGATCTCAGCCGCATTCATGGCATTGGGGAGGTCCTGCTTGTTGGCGAACACCAGGAGGACAGCATCCCAGAGCTCGTCCTCGGCCAGCATCCTCATGAGCTCCTCACGGGCCTCGTTCACACGTTCTCTGTCGTTGCTGTCCACCACGAAGATTAGGCCTTGTGGGTTCTGGAAGTCGTGGTGCCACAGGCGCCAGATCTTGTCCTGGCCACCCACGTCCCACACAGTGAAGCTGATGTTCTTGTACTCCACGGTTTCCACGTTGAAGCCTGTGGTGGGAATGGTGGTCACGATCTCACCCAGCTTAAGCTTGGACAGGATCGTGGTCTTGCCCACAGCATCCAGACTCGCCATGAGGATGCGCATTTCTTTTTTGCCAAAAAGGCCCGTGAAGAGGTTGGCGAAGATGTTCCCCATGCTTGTGGACAGGTGGAAGGACACTGGCCAGGGACACCTCAGAGGCTGCTGCTCCGAGCCAGGCGTTGGTTTCGCTCCCACAAGATCTGTGTTTTAAGAGGCACACTGACAGCGAAGAGGCAGCAGACAGTGAAACTCCCACAGGACACATGACAGTGGTTCTCCTACTTTCAAAGGTTTCACAGCCATGGCCCCAGGGCTTTGATTCTTAACTCCCTTGCCGAGATCACCCCAAGGGAGAAGCTCAAATCCTCTACCCTCCTCAGCAACTGCCCAATTTAGCCCAGAGATCCTGTCGGACCACTCGATAGTCTCCTTTGTGTGGAGAGTCTTTTCGAGACTGTTGTTCTACTTGTCTCTCCACAGGAAAAGGTAATCTGAGAGTTATACTGAATATTTTAAATGTTAGATACTGGGTGTGTTTTGGGTTTTGATGTGTTTAGTAAACTCCTTAGAGATGTTTTGTTTCAGGCAGGATAAGCCGGTTATTAAATTTTTTCATTGGCTAGGCATGGTGGCTCATGCCTGTAATCTCAGCACTTTGGGAGGCTGAGGCAGGAGGATCACTTGAGCCCAAGAGTTTGAGACCAATAAGCAACATACCAAGATCCCGTCTCCACCAAAAAAAAAAAAAAATTCTCAGACAAGATGTGGGGTGTGGGGCAGGGAGGGAGCCCACAGGATCAGGCTGGCTCTCAGGACCCCATCAGATGAGCAGAGACATGCCCACCGCTGTGGTTCTACCCTGTGTCTGAAAGTGGATTCTCTCGTGGTCCTATTCCAGCTCCTGTCCATCAGAGCAGGTCCGGCTCCTCTCTGTTCCTTCCTCCCTGAGGCTGGTGCGTGGGAGGCAGGGCTCCCCTCTCGTGGCCTTAATTCTTCCCAATCCCCTTTGGAAGGGACGGACATCATCCCAACTGGTTCACCTGCTTTGTCTTGCCAGGAGAAATAGTTTAGCTCATACTAGGAATGAAAACTTTTTGTTTGTTTGTTTATTTTTTGGTTTGGTTTTAGAGACTGTGTTGCCCAGGCTGGAATGCAGTGGTGCTATCTCAGCTCACTGCAGCCTCCATCTTCTGGGCTCAAGCAATCCTCCTACCTCAGCCTCCGGAGTAGCTGGGACTATAGGCATGTGCCACCACACCTGGCTAATTTTTTATACAGATGGAGTTTCGTCATGTTGCCCAGACTGGTCTTGAACTCCTGAGCTCAAGCGATTCTCCCACCTTGGCCTCCCAAAATGTTGGGATTATAGGCGTGAGCCACTGTTCCTGGCCTACAAGAATTTTTTAAAATTAGGCAGGCATGGTGGTGTGTGCCTGTAGTCCTAGCTGCTCAGGAGGCTGAGGCAGGAGGATCACTTGAGCCCAGGAGTTTGAGGCTGTAGTGAGCTGTGATCACACCACTGCATTCTAGCCTGGACAACAACAGAGTGAGACCCTGGCTCTAAAACCAAACCAAAACAAAGCAAACAAACAAAAAATTTTCATTCCTAGCATGAGCTAAACTTTGTTTCTCCAGGCAAGACAAAGCAGGTGAACCAGTTGGAATGATGTCCTTCCTTTCCAAAGGGGGCTGGGAAGAATTAAGACAAAGAGAAGGGAGCCCTGCCTCCCAGGCACCAGCCTTGGGGAGGAAGGAACTGAGGGGAACTGGCTGCTCTGATTGACAAGAGCCGGAATAGGACCACAAGAACACCCACTTCCAGACACAGGGTAGAGCCACAGCCGTGAGCATGTCTCTGCTGATCTGATGGGGTCCTGGGGGCCAGCGAAATCCTGTGGGCTTCCTCCCCACCCCACACCCAGTGGCAGGCTCAGCAGGACCCTGCTCAGACAGGTCATGACCGAAGGCCAGGGAGAATGCCGGATGCTGAGACTTGGACCACAGGAAGGAAGACTGGGGGTAGGCAGGGGCTTGGATCCGCTTCCTTTTTTTTTTTTTTTTTTGAAATCGGGTCTTTTTCTGTCATTCAGGCTGGAGTGCAGTGGCACAATCTCGGCTCACTGCAGCCTCAACCTCCCAGACTCAAGCGCTCCCCCGCCCTCAGCCTTCCAAGTAGCTGGGACTACAGGCACACACCTGTATTTTTTTGTAGAGATGGAGTTTCATCATGTTGTCCAGGCTGGTCTTGAACTCTTGGGTTCAAGTGATCTGCCTGCCTCAGTTTCCCAGAGTGCTAGGACTACAGGCTTGAGCCACTGTCCCTGGCACACTTCCTTCTTTCTTAATCACCCCTAATATTTTAGCTTTTCCTCCCATCTCTTTAAAAAAGTGCCTGGTGTTGAGCATTCAATTCCATTAGACCATATGGGTGGGAAGAAGGAAGTGCATTTAAAAGCCTTTCATTCCTCCAACTATTGCAGGAGCCGTCAGTGACACCCATCCCAGGGCTCACTTGCATTTGGACACTTCTGGATAGGGTGAGAGCCACACATTCACTTTGCTGGGAGGAAACAGTGCCCAGTGAGATGGGAGAAATATTATGAAGCCTAAAGGAAGAAGCCGTGTTGGCATAAACCTCAGGCTCTACACCCTTCCTTTCCTCTCTGTAGTTCTTTCCAGACCGTGCCAAGGTTTGCCACAACCCTCTCCAACCTTTTCTCAGACTTACCACTTCCTCTTTCCTATGCTATGAGCACCCTGATGCCCACTTTCCCTTTGAGTTCCTGCTTTTAGCAAAGGACTCCTCCCCTCCCTCACCTGTGGCCCCTCCCCACCTTTCACTCTTGGCCCCCTTCAGAGCCCCCTCTTCTGTCAGCAGTGTGGGTGCCTAGACTGTGCCAGGGGCTGGGGAAGCAGAGTCCTAAAATACAGTCTCTATCACGAAGAAGCTGCTTGCAGAGGTTGGAGGGGAGGTGTGGCCACAGGTAAAAAAAATAATTACAAAACTATGGCATGAATACTCTCTTAGAGGCTACTACAGACAGCCACTTAATTTTCAAAATTCAATCTTGCAAACAAATGCCCTCCCCCAGCCCCTTTTTGGCCCTTTCTTTCTGCTTGAGACAGTTTTTAGAGAATGTTTGTTGCTGTAGCAGAAGATGCTGATGATGACAGGGCAGAAAGATGGGGAAAGCCGGCCGGGCATGGTGGCTCATGCCTGTAATCCCAGCACTTTGGGAGGCCGAGGCAGGAGGATCACCTGAGGTCGGGAGTTCGAGACCAGCCTGAACAACATGGTAAAAACCCCGTCTCTACTAAAAAAAAAAATACAAAATTAGCTGGGCATGGTGGTGCATGCATGTAATCCCAGCTATTCGGGAGGCCGAGGCAGGAGGATCACCTGAGGTCGGGAGTTCGAGACCAGCCTGAACAACATGGTAAAAACCCCGTCTCTACTAAAAAAAAAAAATACAAAATTAGCTGGGCATGGTGGTGCATGCGTGTAATCCCAGCTATTCAGGAGGCCGAGGCAGGAGAATCGTTTGAACCTGGAGGTGGAGGTTGCAGTGAGCCAAGATAGCTCCTTTGCACTGTAGCCTGGGCAACAAGAGCAAAACTCCATCTCAAAAAAAAGAAAAAAGAGAGATGGGGAAAGCCTAGGTTTTGATGGCAGCACTGAGCCATTGAATCTACTCTGGAATCACCTACCTTTAGTCTTCTCATTAAGTAACTAACATCTGTGTTGGGTTTAAGCCACTGCTGATTGACTTTTCAGTTACTTGCAGCCCAAAGCATTCTAACTGACATGCATTTTCTTCCATGTATGAGAGAAGAAGTTAGGGGTGAACTTGGGATGCACAAATTATAGTTCTACTGATCAGCTGGGGCAGGCCCAACTTCTTTGTGGAAAGGAATAGAAAGACCTGCGGTGGGATAGACCTCCTCTACCTTTACTTATTTAACTTATTCAGCCCATGTTTATGGCATTGCACCCATGTGCCAGGCGTCACAGTGAGTTGCATGGCTAAAATCAAGAGCAAATTCACACATGGTCCCAGTTCTCATGAAGCTTAAAGAGTCCAGTGAGGGAATAAGACATTAATCAAATAGCAATTCTAACAAGTGTAGTATTTGAAGCAGAACTAAACACATGGAGGACAGGGGCAGATGCTGTGAGAATATCCAATACATATGATACAAAACCTGGGGGCCAGAAAGGCCTCCCTGAGAGCTGGGTGATGGAGGAGGACGCAGAAGGGGGGTGAATTCGGCAGAAACTCCTGAGGGCTGGGAGCAGAGGCTGGAGCAGTGCAGGCAGAGGCCCTGGGGCAGGAGAGAACCAAGCCAGCTGAAGACACCTTTCCCCACCCAGAGAAGCAGACTGGAGTTTGAACTGGTTGAAAAGTTTGCCTTCCGTGCCTCCCAAAATCTGGTCTTCCAATGCCTCCCACCCTCTCCCCTGCTTCTTTGCTCATCCCACACTGCCCACAGGAATTCTGGGGTTCTTTGACTGAAACTCCCTACTTTTGAGGTTCTAGCCAGACTCACGTGCCACCCTCCTCCACCCCTCTAATGACCCTCGCTCCTTTCCTCGGAGGAACTAGAGAACTGCATTTTTTAAAACGAACAAAACCCAGCCTGTAATTGGCGGGACTCAGACAGCAAGCCGAGAATTTTAGGCAAGAAGAGAGCCCTGGACATCATGTCTCCCATGCGGCGGACTCCTCACCTCCTCGTAGCAGCCTGTGGGGGTCTGTGTGGGAGGCGTCTGGGGTGCAGATCAGGCTCTGTGGATGGACCAATCACTCTCTTTCTCTCCCAGAGACACCAGCAGCTTCTCCTCAAGTCGTCAGTCCCAGAGGTCTCTTTACCCCAGTTTCTCACAGAAGTAGAGACATGACTGGTGGGGGTGGGGGCTGGACCGCCCTCCCATGAACTGACTTAAAAAGGTCTACGGCTGGGCATGGTGGCTCAGGCCTGTGATTTCCTGAGGTCAGGAGTCCAAGACCAGACTGTCCAACATGGTGAAACCCTATCTTTACTAAAAATACAAAAAAAATTAGCCGGGTGTGGTGGTGGGCACCTGTAATCCCAGCTACTCGGGAGGCTGAGGCAGGAGAATCGCTTGAACCCCGGGGGGTGGAGTTTGCCTTGAGCAGAGATCACTCCACTGCACCCCAGCCTGCGGGGACCAATGGGAGAGCCCAGGTTTTGACCCAGACAGCCCTAGGGGTGAGGCCAAACCATGGCTTGCTGCGTGACCTGGGGTCATCACTTAGCTTCGTTGAGCCCCAGTTGCCTCATCTGCAAAATGAGAGTGAGATTATCTTCTTTACAGAGTTGCTTTTTTCCTTTTTTTTTTTTTTTTTTTTTCTGAGATAGGGTCTCACTCTGTCACCCAGGCTGAATTGCAGTGGTGCAACCTCAGCTCACTGCAGACTCAATGTCCCAGGCTCAAGTGATCCTCCCAACTCAACCTCCTGAGTAGCTGGAGCTACAGGCACATGCCATGACACCTGGCTAATTTTTGTATATATTGTAGAGACAGGGGTCTCGCCATGTTGCCCAGGCTGGTCTCCAATTCCTGAGCTCAAGTGATCTGCCCACCTTGGCCTCCCAAACCCAAAGTGCTGGGATTACAGGTATGAGCCACTGTGCCCGGCCAAGTGAGGTTTTTAAACCTGAGCTAGGGTTCAAGCACGGATCTAGCACCCAGGAATTATCAGAACAGTCCCAATTTCAAATATTTTGCCCTATACATCTATTTCCATTTATCAGGCTGTGGGTCCTGATTTTTGATTTGGAAAGCATCATGGTCCCTATCCATCTAAATCTACATTGTCCAATTTGCTAGCCACTGGCCACAGGTAGCTAGTTAAACTTTATTTATTTTCTTAATTTTTATTATTATTATTTTTTATTTTATTATTGAGACAGTGTCTTACTCTGTCACCCAGGCTGGAGTGCAGTGGCACAATCTCGGCTCGCTGCAACCTCTGCCTCCTGGGTTCAAGCGATTCTCCCGTCTCAGCCTCCCAAGTAGCTGGGATTACAGGCACCCACCACCATGCCTGGCTAATTTTTTTGTATTTTTAGTAGAGACGGGGTTTCACCATATTGGCCAGGCTGGTTTCAAACTCCCTACCTCAAGTGATCCACCCTCCTTGGCCTCCCAAAGTGCTAGGATTACAGGTGTGAACCACCGCACCCGGCCTAAATTTTAATTAAAATAAAATAACAATTTACACTTCAGTTCCTCACACTAGCCACATTTTAGTGCTCAGTAGCCACAGTGGTATTGGACAGAGTAGATATACAACATTTCCATAAGCAAAGAAAGTTCTACTGGCTTAGGGAAACAGGAGATCTGTTTATTTTACTTGTCATCCCACTCCCGGATAAAGATACAGATTGGGAGCAGCTGGCAGTTAGAGAAGCCCTGGAAAGTTGGCCTGTGTGTTTATATGTGTGTGCATGCATGTGTGTGCCTGTGCACATATGGACAGGCCAGGAGTCCAGCATTCACGCCTTCCAGATGAACTCAGTCACATTCACCACCTGCAGAGCTGGACCCGGTGGGTAAAAATCACAGAATGAGAGCCCACAGAGGTCCTAAACCTGCCCTATCTGAGAGAGCGCAAGGCTGGGGACAAGGAGGAGGCCCAAACTCCCAAAATCCAACCCTGACTCAGGAACCCAAGAGGAAAGGACCTCTTGGTGTTACTTCTGGGGCAGAAGGGGAAGACAGTGTGAGGCTACAAGATACAAGGGTGCAAGCTCTTGGGGCAGAGAGAAGGACATGCAATGCTGACTCGCTACCTTGATTCAGGGGCTAAGACAAGGACTCAGTGGGTGCTATGGACTGAATGTTTGTGCCCCCCTGAAATTCATATACTGAGGCCCTAATCCCCAATGTGATGGTATTTAGGAGTGGGGCCTGCTAGAGGTAATTGGGTCTTCAGTGTGGAACCCTCACATATGAGATTAGTACCTGTCAGTCTGTTTTCTGTTGCTATAACTGAATACCTGAGACTGGGTAAATTATAAAGAAAAGAGGTTTATTTGGTTCATGATTCTTGAGGCTGGGAATTCCAATGTCTGACTGCCCAGCTGGCAAGGGCTTCATGCTGCCTCAACTCAACGGTGGAAAGCAGAAGGGGACATGGTGCATGCAAAGAGACCAAACACTAGAGGCAGGCTCACTTTATAACGGCCTGGTATATAAAAACCCTCACTGTAACTAACCCAATCCCACAAGAGTGAGAACTCACTCACTCCCTCAACACTGTATTAATCCCTTCATGAGTGTGGATCCTTCATGATTCAAACGCCCCTTAAAGGTACCACCTTCCAACACTGCTATATTGGGGACCAAGCCTCAATATGGGTTTTGGTGGGACGAGGCCAAATTCAAACCATAGCAGTCTGAGAGGTGAGATATGAGAGAGGTGATCTCTCTCTCCATCATGTGAGGACACAGTGAGCAGGTGTCCATCCACAAACCAGGAAGAAGCCCTCACTAGGAACTGAACTGGACAAAACCTTGATCTTGGACTTCCCAATCTCTGGAACTGTGAAAAATCAATTTCTGTTGTTTAAGCCACCTAGTCTGTGGCATTTTGTTGAAGCAGTCCAAGCAGACTAAGACAGCAGGTGAAACAAGGGAGTTTGCCAGGCTTCCCAGGGAGTTTCTCCCACAAAAGATTTGCAAGGAGGGGACTATGCAGCTCAGGGTCTGGGCTGAGCTGAGCCACACCAGGTCCACCCTCACCGAGCAACTCTGTGTCTCTCACTCACAGGAATTTCTTTCTCTCAAGTCATTCCTGGTCATGGGGGAAATGTGGATTGTTCTCCACCAGGCCTGCTTCCTAGAGACCCAGGCATGGCAGGCGATAGACTTCTTCCCCAAGTTCACTTTCAGAAACCAGCAGTGTCCCAGGCAGGCCACAGCCACAAGGAGAAGCACCCCCAGGGAACCCCACAGCATTTCAGCCCTGCAGCCCCAGGTGACCCCTGGAATTCCACTGCCCTCTGAAATGCCTCCGTCTCCTCCACACATTCATTCAGTTAGTCCTTCTGTCCACTCAGAAGTCAGTGAAGCACCAGGCCTCTGTGCAGGTCTGCTCCTTGGAAGGTCATCTCCATGGAATATGATACACTATGTCAGTGCACCTTGGAGGTGAAGAGCCCAGAATCTGGAATCAGACCTACACAACCTTGGTAAGCCACTCTACCTGTTTCTCTACCTGCAAGTATGAAGAATAACAGCATCTACCTCACACAGCTGTAGGGATTAATGGATGACAGCACAGTGCCCCAAATATGGCAGTATTCATTGTTATTATTATTATTATTGTTATTACCACTGAGCTGTGGTGACACAGAGGGCTGAGCCTCACTCTGTCTAGGAGTGCTGCAGAGGGCTTCGGAAGAGGTGCCCTTGAGTGGCTCCGAGGGGCAAGCAGGATCATGCTGGGAGGGAAGTGGGGAGGGCCATTCTGGACGGTTACCATACTCAGCCCTTGGGGCTGCTTACCTGGGCTGGACAGCCTGAGCCTTACCCATTCATTTCTCTCTTCCTAAGCCAATCATGAGATACCTTGAGGGGTAACAGGGAGAGAAGGAAGAGGGTCGCTCCGCTCTGGTCTCTGGTTTGGGGTGGCTACAGATCTGAAGGTTGGACAGCTCACCTCCCAATCTTCACATCCCTGGCCATCGTGCCTCCCCCAGTCGCTAGAAAAATGCAGTTAGAGATCAAGGGCAAAGCGTTGTCCTCAATCTAAGCTGACTGATGGTGGCCACTAGAAAGAGAAGGCACAGTCACCACTGTAGCCTGGAGTACCCTCACTTGAGATAGGAAGAGATAGGAAGATTCTGATTCTCAGAATAACCTCAGAGATTCACTGCCAATCTTCTTATCCTAATAACGACAACTAAAATAGTAATAGTGGCAATGATTTTTAACACTTGCAGTTTTTCTGTTATCAATTTTCTTACTCCTACAGTAATAACTCATTCCTTCAAAATTCAATATCTGGCAACCTCACTCACCTGCAAAATAAAGCACAGAATCAGAAATCAGATGACTGAGAAGACGCCTGAAGAAACTGTGTTTTGTATTCTTTTATGCAATGGTTGGTCAGGCAATGTGTTGGTCAGTCTGTCCACAAGCAGAGGCAAAGGAGAGGCCCAGGAAAACAGAGTGTATTACACTCACAGGTCCTAGAGACAGGAGACATGGCATACCACACAGCGGGAAGACACCAGGGTGGACAGGGGGCAGAAGGCAGGAGCCAGGGGAAAGCGTTAGGTCAGAGCCTTTACTGGGGCTTTCAAGGGGAAGGCAAGGCAGGACAAGGTGAACAGTTTTGGATTGGCTAGTTTGAATTTTATGGAGGGTGCTCTAAGCTATAGGGGTGGTCCTTAGTTGCCTGATACCTGGCCCTGGTATGATTAAGACGAGGAATATTGTCTCCCTGGGTGTATAGGCCAGATAGTGAATGATTGGTTAGTTTGTACATCAAAAGCATGCTCTCAGCTGAGCCCTTGCTATTTCTAGGAATTGGCTAGGCCCTGGGAGAGGCAGTCTCTCCCCAGCTGGAAGGTATTTTAAGATGCCAAAACATTATAACATTCCTGACTGACCAGATACCAGTCAGATGCCATTTATCCTTATTTTAAGCACCATCCTAATAACTCAGATTATTTGTCTATCAGACTGCCAGCAATTTATGGAGTAGCTGCTGGAGATGGACAGCCTAACAGCAATGAGAAGTGGCATTGGAGATAAGGGCAGAGATAGCAAAACCAGGGAAAGCAGACCAAGAACCTGCAAAGCGCAATAGCCTGGGTCCATTTCAGAGGCAAAGTGTTTGAGGGCCCTTCTGCAGTTTCCACGTAATTCCATGCTCTTACCAATGGCTCCGAATGCACATCTCTAGAAGCCCAACAGATGAGTTAATGGTTAGGATCATTCCGACAGGCTAACCTTCGTTCATCCATCCAGACAGGCTCACTCTCTTCAATATTTCTGAGCGATGGTGGTGGTGTTACGTCACTGCCGTCATCGCCTTTTCCTTTTGTCCATTGAGGAGACAGCCCTGAAGGAGGAGCCCTGGCCTGGGTGTCTGGTGGCCTGAGCTTGGCCTCCACAATCACCCCATTCACCCACCCTTTTTTCTTCAAACTCCTGCTGTGGGCCTCAGCTTCCTCCCCTGTGAAGTGGAGGTCAGTCCACATAAGCTCAGTCTGACAGTCCCGATGTTCAAGGAGAGGCTGTTCTGGGCTGGGCAATCATGATCAGGGACATTTTCATGGATTTGCCATGCCCAGGTGCTTTCTAAGTGCTTTACATGGTTAACTTTGTTGAGTCTTCCAACCCTCTGAGGCTTAGGCAGTTGCTTAGGGTCCCCTGCAATTTGAAAGGCCCTGTGCCTGTTTCAATTCTCTACTGTCGAGGTCTTAAAATTCACACTAATTTTGAACCAGGGGCCTGGCATTTTCATTTTGCACCAGGATAGAAAATTATGTGATCAATCCTGGGTTCAAGGTCTCCCTTTTAGAGGAATTGTGTAACTTGCCCAAGGTCAACTAACTCCCTGACACTCAAGATGTGGTCCCTGACCAACTGCATCCTCATCTCAGAGCTTGTTAGAAATGCAGATTCCCAGGCCTGACAGAGTCAGATCTGTACTTTACCAAGATCAGATCCCGAGTCTGCTCTCTCAATCATTGTTTGCTATTTTCCTCCATTTCTGCATTTATTGGAAACATATTCTCAACTGCACAGGAAAAGACCTCAATTTCAGATCTTCAATTAGAGATGATTCGCCTTCACCCTACTGTGGAAGGTGAGTTTCTAAGGGCCCCAAATTGCAGGACAGTGTGGGTGAGTGCCCCACAGGCAGTCAGAAGTGCCAGCTAATGGAGACATTCTACCCTTCTGAAATGTTGCACCCTAGGTTCCTCGCTTGAGAGTCTCGGCGCTCAATTAGCTGGCTCTTCTGACCGCCTATGGCGTGTCTGTCCACACTGTCCTGAGATTTAGGGCCTTTAGAAGCACCAGGCTTCCAGTCTTGGGAATTTCTGATTAGGGCAGTTTCTCTACAGGGAACTCCAGGAAGGAGCATAATTGCTCAAAATCAGAATTCAATCCTCCCACCATCTCTTCCCATCGTTAACCTCAGGAAGTCTGCAGTCACCTGCTACCCATCACACGTCCCTTTGTTCACAGCTCTGCCTTGGATATTGTTAGGGCTGGCGTCACCCTTCTTTTAATCTCCCTAGTAAACTGCTCCAGCTAGCGGTAGGCAGCATCTCCCAGAGGCAGAGCTGGGTATATGGAGACGGGGGTATGCCAGCTTCAGAGGACAGGTGGCAGGCCAGGATGGAGCCTGGTCAGTCACATCACCTGGGAGTGGCAGAGACTTTCTGGGCAGTGCCTGCCTGGCCCCTGGCTTCAGCTGGGAGCTGGCTTTCAGTGGGCATGCCATGGTTGTTGGCACTGAGAGGGCCCTTCCCTAAGGAGGGCTGAGTGGTTCCAGGATTTTCCAGGGCCCTGGTTCCCAGAGCCAATTCACCTTCAGAACCACCTGGAAGTGAGAGATTTCTTAACATGAAGATTTCCCAACCCAAGAATCAGAGTCTTCTGGGTATGGACATGATTCCTGCTACTTTTCCATGAAGTAGAAAAAAGTACCCGCTCTGCGGAGATGCGGACCCACTGCCATGTCGCTTAGTGAATGGATGCAGCCTTTATGAGATGAGAACCTCCCTGCTTTCTTTGGGGAAGGCAGCCCTGCGTGGAGACGTGACTTTGGTAGCCGAATGCAACTGCACCTCCGGCCCCCATTTGCCTTCTTAGCCAGGTCCCTTTTGTGCAGTAAACACCCTGCATTGTTGTAAATGGTGGCCCTTAGGTAGGGCTGGGAAAAACCGTGCAGGTGATTTTGGTGATCAGCCAGGTGGGAGCCCCTGAGGCCTGGAGAGCAACTGTAACTCGAGGGGCTACCAGGGGTGAGCATAACACCACGGCTACTCCCTTCCTGTGCTGGGGGGTCCTCAGACATCCCTAGGCCAAGATTCTGCCCCTCTCTTGTTTACCCACTCAAAATAAGCAAAACAAAAGCCTAGCCTCCAGGAATAACATTTAGGGAAGGCAGTGACAGAAGAAAGGGGAGGAAAGGAGAATGGAAGGAGGGGAGGGGAGAGGCTCTTATCTATATCCAGCAGGTCCAGCCCTGCCTGTGCACACAGCTGAGTCACACCTCACGTCCTGCTCCACCCCAGCCCTGCCACCCTGAGATATCTGCCAAGGGGTATTTCTCCTTCTAGGCTGAGTTCTGGGGGGTGGCAAGTTGGATAGCACTGGTGGGGAAGCAATGCGTCTGGACTCTCATCCCCAGTGAAGCCTTGCAGAGCACCCTGGGGAGAGTGACTGACCTCTCAAGGCATTTCAGCTTTTTCAGTGGAACAGGGAGGTAGGTTTCAGGGTGTTAATGAGAGGCAGGGAGAGGCTCCAAGCCATGTAATCCCTCTGGCATTGCTTTGTAGTATCACGGTGTGACAAGTGTGTCAGTCAGCTTTGACTAACTTCCATGGTGGTGACAGTGTCCTCTACTCCCTCACCCCACCCCAGATCTCAGTGTTTACAACAACAGAGGCTGACTTCGCATTCACATTGGCTGCAGCTCTCTCTCCAAGTTACCTTCATTCCTGGACCCAGGTAGGAGCAGCCCCTATCTGGGCCATGCGGGGCTTGTGGCACCAAGCAGTGGTGCTCAAAGCTTTTGCTGAGATATGCATCTGAGGTTGCATTGTCCAAATCGAGTCACAGGACCAAACCTGCGTCAATGGGGCAGGGATGTATAATTCTATCACAGGGGATAGGGGAATGAATAATTGGGAATAGAAATGCAATCTACTGCCATAGACCCCTGACTTAGGCTGAAAGGATTTCGTCACAGGAAGAGAGAACATAATTTAGCCAAAGAAGACTGTGTGGAGTAGTGGAAAGAGCAAGGCTTGGACCTGGACAGGCCTGGATTTCAACCAGGACTCGGCTAGCTGTGTAATGTTGGCCAAGTTATTTAACTTCTCCAAATTTTCATTTCCATCTACAGAATGGGAATAATACCTAATTCAAAGGGCGATTTTGAGAATCAATTACATAGTAGATGTTAAGTCTTTGGTACATAGGAGGAACACAGTAAATATGACCACTCTACTCCACCCACTCCCCAGCTTTAACATTTTATCCAGGCCAGGCGTGGTGGCTCACTCCTATACACCCAGCACTTTGGGAAGCCAAGACAGGAAGATCACTTGCACCCAGGAGTTCAAGTCCAGCCTGGGCAACACAGGGAGACCTCCGTCTCTACAAAAACATTAAATAATTAGCTAGGCATGGTGGTGCATGCCTGTAGTCCCAGCTACCCAAGAATTTGAAGTGGGAAGATTGCATAAGCCTGGGAGGTTGAGGCTGCAGTGAGCCGTGATTGCGGCACTGCACCACAGCCTGGGCAACAGAGTGAAACACCGTCTCAAAAAACAAAACAAAACAAACCAACAAAAACATCCAAAAAACAACAAAATAAAAATGTGGCTCATGCCTGTAATACCAACACTTTGGGAGGCCAAGTCAGGAGGCTCACTTGAGCCCACGAGTTCAAAACCAGCCTGAGCAACATAGGCCAGCTCTACAAAAAAATTTTTTTTAATTAACCAAGTGTGGTGGTGCATGCATATAGTCTCAGCTACTCAGGAGGCTGAGGTGGGAGGATTGCCTATGCCTGGGAGGTAGAGGCTGCAGTAAGCTATGATGACACCATTGCAACAGAGTAAGAACCTGTCTCAAAAATAAAAACATTTTATCTATAACTCTTGAGGTGTTGATTACCAGTGCTCACTCCTTCTACCAACCTCACAACGTGGGATCAAATGGAAATGAAAAAACCTATTTTGTATTTACTGTGTCCCAGACACCGCACTACACAATTTACTGTCATAATCTCATTTATTTTCCCCAAACAACTCTTTGTATGTTATTACCCCATATTAGAGATGAGGAACTTGAGGATCAGAGAGGATAAGTAACTTGCCATCAGTAACATGGGTGGCATAGGAAGAATTTGAACCCATGCTATAGATTCCAGAACCCATGCTCAAGAGCAGTGCTGTTCAAGAGTGATCTGGTACTGCTCTATGATGAAAGAACAGGAACTGAGAGTAAATGCTTGGAAACTTTCATAGCAGCTGGGCATTACCACAACATACAGGCACATGGTCCATGGCCTTGATTCACTAAACAGAATATAGACCAGTTCGGGTGACGTGGACGTCTCCAATAAGTCACTTGTGGCAGAGGCTGTTTTCTGGTCATGCACAGTAGGACCACCCAGTGGTCAGAGCTCAGAAGTCCAGTCTTCACCACAAATAGTGTGAGAAGCCTCACCTTTACAGTGGAGCATCTGCCCCGTGAACTGCACTGTCTCTAGAATTAGTACAAAAGATGCTGTTAATCAATGATGTTGCTGTTCATTGAAAAGATAACTTGTTTACACTGACATATGAGGCCCCAGCGCAGGTCTATGGGTCGCCCATGGCTCTGTCTATGCTTTGTACACAGGACATACTCAGTATACATCTCCTGCTTCAGTGAATGAATGAATGAATTGACAGATGAATGAATATACATTTCAGATGTAGCAGAGCAACTTGCTGGATGGCCTTGGGCATGGCCATGAATTAGCAAAATTTCTCTTTAGTCTTTTCCTGCCTGTACTTCTAGCTGCTTTCTCCTCTGGCTTTTTGCCTCTGCCCAAGCTTTTCAGTGCCTTCAGGGTGCTCTCCTGGCTGCCCGGGACCCCACATGCCCCACTTTTCCTACAAGTGATGCCCTACTCTGGGACTTCACTGCCTAGTTCCCCAGCAGTTTTCCAGCAACTTCTGAGTTCTGAGTCTCTTCTGGGGGTGTCCCTCTAGCTGGCTGTCCCCCAGGTAGCAGGGCTCAGACTTGACTGAGATAACGCACAACGTATGCAAGTGGGGGTTGTCCCTGCTGGTTCTGAGAAAATCAGCGAAGATTTCAACTCACAGCATGATGTGGGCTGATAAAAAATAAATAAGCAAATCCATTTTAAAAATCAGCAAAGCTTCTTTTTTAATTATTCTAAGTTTCAGGGTACATGTGCAGGATGTGCAGGTTTGTTACACAGGTAAATATGTGCCATAGTGGCTTGCTGCACCTATCAACCCATCACCTCGGTATTAAGCCCAGGGTGCACTAGCTATTTTTCCTGATGCTCTCCCTCCCGCCATATCCCCTGACAGGCCCCAGTGTGTGCTGTTCCCCTCCCTGTGTCCATGTGATCTCAATGTTCAGTTCCCACTTATAAGTGAGACCAAGCGATATTTGGTTTTCTGTTCCTGTGTTAGTTTGCTGAGGATAATGGCTTCCAGCATCATCCAAGTCCCTGCAAAGGACATGATCTCCTTCCTGTTTTTGGCTGCATAGTATTCTATGGTATACATGTACCACATTTTCTTTATCTAATCTATCATTGATGGGCATTTGGGTTGATTCCATGTCTTTGTTATTGTGAATAGTGCTGCAGTGAACATATACATACATGTATCGCTATAATAGAATGATTTACATTCCTTAAAATACTATACTGAATGCTGGTGTAGATGCTGTGACACTGGCATTGTCATGCACTGCTGGTGAGGAGAGCCTGTGGTACATTTCTAGAAAGCAATTTTGTGATATGTTTCAAGAATTTTAAAAATTTACACTCTTTAACCTAAAATTATACCTTAGATGTTTATCTGAAATGATCAGAGATCTGGCAAAATGTGTATGTACAGAGATATTCATCATAACATTATTTACACAGTGAAAAAGGAAATTCAACTTACATGGGAATGATTAAATTCAGTCACCATGAAATTTTATGCAGTTATTTAAATTATGTTTTTGAATTACTTTTAATGACCTGGTAAGATGCTTATTAGTTATTATAAGTGAAAAAAAGGCAGGGTTCAAAAATTTTGAATAAAATTTAATTAAAAGCATGTGCAGATAAACATACTGATCATCTGTCTGAGTGATAGATTCTGGGTGGTTTTATCCCTTTTGGTATTTTCTAAATGCTCTATCATGTGCACAAATGTATTTTTATGTTCAGCAAAACATGTAGAAGCATTTTTTGAAGTCTTTTCCAGTTCTGCAGACAGAGCCCTTCCAGGCCTACAGCCATCCCTCTCACTGCAGGATGCTTTGATGCAGGTCGCTGCTGGGGGCAGTGACTTGTATTTGCCAGATGCCAGCCTTGAGCTCTATTAGCCTGTATTCTGGCCCTGGTTTTACCACTAACTGGCCACAAGACCTTGAATGAGTAATTTTATTTCCCTGGGTTCTGAGGGTCCTCATTTATGAAACGAAGCATCTGGATTTGATGATCTTTAGGGGTTAGATTCTGATTCTGTGATTCTGATAAACTCACGAAGGACAGGCATTTATTGTGAATAAGTTTCGACGATGTATCCTTTTCCACTCTATGTATCTTAAACAGGGGATTCTTATCTGAAGCTAAAGGAATGAATCTCTAATGATAGAATCTCATATCAGGTTGTGAGTCACCTATACCCAAACACAGACTTAATAGTTTTCTACAACTCAGCACCCTAGGCGTTATCTGTCCCTTCCTCTTCGGGACAAAAAGGGGAGGAGCTGAGAGGGCCAGGGACCCTTCCACATCAGCCTCCAGGCCTAAGAGGGAGAGGAGGGGTGCCTCTCTGAAAGCTTCTTTCTCGTCCCTGCCCCCTCCCCCAGCTGTTTACTGCTGTCTGCTTCCTTCTGTCTCCATCCTCTTCCCTATGGGTGAGTTGGGCTTATGTCATCATGGTTCCCTGGTGGGCTGGTGGCTCAGCCACCACAGCCTGGGGAAGGAAGGGGTATGACTCATACCCCAAATCCAGTGAGTCAGATAGGGTGGGCTGGACCTGGGGTTTCCTAGGACAGGAAGCAGGTTCTAGGTGTGCCTTAACTTCTTCCTAGCAGGGGCCCTGCTAGGAGAGGTATCCATCTTTCTCCCATTCCCATTTCTGTGAATTCATTCAAGAACCCCTCCTGCCAAAGAAAATGCCACCTCTTCTAAGCCTCAGAAGATTGTGTCTGCGTGGGGCCAAGATAGCCTCTTTGAGGAAGGAGATGGACAGACCACAGTTAGAGTCGAAGAGGATGAGAACTTTCCAGCTCAACCTGTCAAGTCCTGGCTTTCAGCCCAGCTAGGTTTCAGAGCTGGGACAATTCCTAAGAGACAAGAGTATTTGCAGTGCCCTGGAGCTGTGTAACCTTGGGCAAGTTACTTAACTGCTTGGAGCTTCAGTTTCCTTGACTGGAAAATGACATAATAAACACCTCATGGGGTTCTGCATTAGATAAAACTTAGCACCTACTACTACAGGCCTGGCTTCAGAAGGTGACAAGCCGATGCTCATTCTGAATCAGAATGGAAGCCCCACTGCTTTGGGGCTTCCTGGGGAGTCTGAAGGCCAGTCAGTGCAGAAGGCTAGAGTGGGCTGTTGGGCTGGCATGCAGTGACCCAGACCCTGCGAGCTTTCCTTGGGGCTTGCAGGTGGGAGTGGGGTTGTGGGTAAGTACTATGTCTACTACAGACACGTAAAAGCAGCACTGTGTCCAGGGCTCCAGGGCAGGGACTGGCCTGGGAGCGGCTTCAGTCTGGTTCTGAAAGGCAGCCCCCACCTTCCACAAGCTGGTTCACCTTCCTCTCTACGCCTTCTCTTCCCTTACAGGCATCTGAGGGCCTTTCCCATGGCTGGTGAAGAGTCCTGACAGGGCCCTTCAAACTGGAGCACGAATAATGTGGGCCGGCCCCATGACTCACGCCCACAGTCCCAGCACTTTGGGAGGCTGAGGCAGGAGGACTGCTTGAGCCCAGGAGTTCGAGACCAGCCTGGGCAATACAGTGAGACCCTGTCTCTATAATTACCAATAAATGTAAAAAAAAAAGTGTGACTGTGTTCCAAGGATTGCTAGACAGAATCAGTACTACTGTACTGATATTTCCTTTTGTTCCAGGCTCCAATATGACCTGATAGAACATTGTTGTTGATCCTATTTAAAATGTTAGCATTTTGTTCATCGTGGATTTTCTGACATTAATTTTGATTTTGATTTTTATTTATTTTTTTTTTTTTGAGGCGGAG
>NW_016806895.1:495611-609005 GCF_001698545.2 Rhinopithecus bieti | reverse complement strand
ATGGCGTAAACCCGGGAGGCGGAGCTTGCAGTGAGCTGAGATCCGGCCACTGCACTCCAGCCTGGGCGACAGAGCGAGACTCCATCTCAAAAAAAAAAAAAAAAGAGCATTAAAATCTTATTTTTTCTAGGTCTTACATGGTGGCTCTTGCCTGTAATCCCGGCACTTTGGGAAGCCCAGACAGGAGGATTGCTTGAGGCCAGGAGTTAAGACCAGCCTGGGCAACATAGCAACACCCCATCTCTACAAAAAATAAAAATAAACCAGCCAGGCTTGGTGGTGCACTCTTGTAGTCCTAGCTACTTGGGGAGCTGAGGCGGGAGCCCAGAGATTAAGCCCAGAGATTAAGGCTGCAATGAGCTATGATCACACCACTGCACTCCAGCCTGCGTGACAGAGAAAGACCCTGTCTCTAAAAACAAACAAAAAAACAAAAAACCTATCATTTCTCTGTATATATAATTTATCTGGATTACTGGACTCCTTGGCGGCCCCTTAAATTTTGTCCTTAATGATGGAATTTTTGGCTTCATCTTTTTTGAGGGAACGGGGTATATCTTGGGGACAGGGGGCCCTGTAGACTGTGCCTGCCTCCTTAAAACTGTGACCTTCCTGTTACCGAGAGGTCTTCTCTGCCCCCATCAGAGGCCAGGATAAAGTTCCCAAACCAGTTTCGGCTCACCCACTGCCCCATCTCCTATTTCCAATGAGCACAGGAATGGCTCCAAATCCTGGAGTCCTTTCGGTTATGTTCAATTCGATAAGCGTTCCTTGAGGGCAATGTGCTAAGTGCCCGGGAAGCACCTGGCGAAGGACGCTGAGCAGAGAGACTGGAACAGTGAGGGGCACGGGGCGCACCTGGATGGGGCGGGGCTGGCCGCTCTGTACCTGGAGGACCAACCACCGACCCTGGAGCAAGTTTGGGTGGAAACGTCACGTCAGAAATCCCGACCTGGTCTGACTTCCTGCCCCGGGGCCTCAGGCTCTGGACACGGGCCAGGGAGGCGTCGCCCAACCGCGTCGGAGCTGCTTCCTGGGCGCTGTGGGCGCTGACTGCGCGGGCCGCGCGGGTGCCGAGGAGCGCGAAGCGCGGGGACGGCGCACCTGGGGTGGCCCTGGCGTGCGGGCGGCGACATGGAGGACGGCGTGCTCAAGGAGGGCTTCCTGGTCAAGAGGGTGAGTGCGCGTACGAGCGTCGGGACATTGGCCAGGTGGGGCCCCGCCTAGGCGGCTCCCTAGAGAGGGGCCAGACGCGCGCCCCGGAACGGGCATATTTTGGTCCCCATCCCCAACCCCCATGGTGGGACCGGGCTGCCTGTGGCCCTGATGGGCAGAGCTGCAAGTCCGAGGGGACGCAGGGTGAGCAGCGGCTGCGCGCACAGGCCAGGAGGAGAATTCCACTTGGTTAGCGCAGTATGAAGCCCGGGCAGGAGTACGGAAGCGTGTGTCTTAATTAAAACTTGTTAAAATATTATGAATGGTATGATAGTTAAATAAAATTTACTAAGATAACATAGGCGTGCTCTATAATTTACAACCTGTTAAGAAGGAGGAATGCTACTATATGTTTTAAGCACTTACGTTGGCCAGCCCTGAACATTGTCTCATGTCATCCTCTCAGCAGCCCTAAGGGGTCAGTGGCACCTAACTGCCCCCCTTTCATCAAGGGGAAAAACAAAGCCCAGAGGAGTTAGGGAACTTGCTCAGGGTGGTGGAGGCAGTGGGTGGTGGAGCCAGGATCGGGATCAGACCCACTCAGGTTGACCCAAACCTTTTCCTGCCTCCCGAGTGCCATACACGGTGGGTATTGACATCACTCTATTGCAGATGGGGAAACAGGATCAGAAAGATGAAGTAGCTTGCCCAGAGCTTCAGAGCCAGTAATAGCTGGGACTGGAACTGCATGTTCTGACCTTCCCTCCTCAGTCCTTCCCTACCACCCCCAGGGCAAGCAAGAGTACAAACAGAAAACTTGGTGCCTGGGATTAAGGTAGAAGATGAACAAAAGAGCAGTTGCAAAAGGAAGTTTGTTATTTCAAAATTTTTTCCTAATTTGACCTTTTTTTTTTTTTTTTTTTTTTTTTTTTTTTTTTTTTTTGAGACGGGGTCACCCAGCCCAGAGTGCAGTGGCACAATCCTGGCTCACCACAGCCTCGACTTCCCAGGCTCAGGTGATCCTCTCACCTCAGCTTCCCGAGTAGGTGGGACTACAGGTGTCTACTACTATGCCCAGCTAATTTTTGCATTTTTTTGTAGAGACAGGGTTTTGCCGTGTTTCCCAGGCAGGTCTTGCACTCCCGGGTTTAAGTCATCTGCCCACCTTAGTCTCCCAAAGTGCTAGGATAACAGCGTGAGCCACCACACAGAGCATAATTTGAACGTTAACACTAACCATTTATACTGCTGTGATGGCATAGCAAAGAGACATATAAATCCAGGGCTGAGCTTTCTGGTTCTTCTATTGAGTTTTCAGCTTTGGGAGGGGAATGAAGAGGGATGAGGGGCCCTTCTTTCATTGCCTCCCGGCGTGGCTGGATCAGTCCTAAAGTCTCAGATCGCTTTCGTTTTCCCCACAAAATGTGTCCACATGATGTTGCACGTTATTTGATACAGGAGAGCCGTGGCTGTTTGCTGGAAACAGTAAGCAACGAGAGTAGAAGCTGATGCCAGATCAAGGGTCAGACTGGATAGCACAGTACAAAGCTCCACGCCCACTTGCCACTGTGGCTGAACTGATAGGCCAGTTTCTCGCAGCATGTGGAGGTGGCTGCACCTCAGAGAGACTACACGTGGGGAGCTTCCATCGTCCTAATCTCCCATTTAACTGCAGCTTGGGAGGTGGGAGGGAGAGTGAGAGCTGGGCATGGGACTTTTGGTTGGCACTGTTGATGGCTGGGCCCTGGTAAGGCCTGTGGAGGGAGTTAACATGGAGACAGATCCTTCTGACAGAGCTTTGGGAGTTTTGGGGGCCTCCTTCTGTTCCTGGGATTTACCTTCCATCATTCCCTACCACCTTCACCACGCTGAGAGCCAGAGGAGGGCTAAGGGCAGAGCCACAGAGCTCCCAGGATATTGCCAGGAGAAGGATGGGAGTTCTCTTCTGAATGGCCTGGTTAGGGAATCCAGGGTGCAGAAAATGAGGAGAGTCAACAGGTCTGGTCCCCATAAGCCCTTGGAAAAGATGGGGCTTGGCTGAAATACTTAGAGCTCATTCCAGCCAAACCCAAGGACTGGGATGGAACCTGACCCTGAGGCAAGCAGAAGCCACACCCCTCCCTGCAGGGTGAAGGATGTGGCCCCAGAACCCCTGTTGTGGTCCCAGCTTGCTGAGCAATTCCAACTTTTTCAATCCCCCATATCCCCTTTCCTCTTAGATGGCAATAGCAGTCCCTATGTCCACTGGAGAAGTTGCAGGCTGTGGCAGGGGGATTCCATAGTCTTAGGAGAGTTAAGAGCTCAGAGGTGGGGCAGGGCCTGAGCTGGAAGCCAGAGTGCAAAGCAGTCATCACCGGTGAAGGTGAAGCCAGAGACAGGCAGGGACACGTTAGAGTTGGCTCTTAATCCCGCCCAGACAAGAAAGAAGCAGAGTTCCAGGCAAAATGCAGGGAGCTCATTGGGCCTGGCTCTCAGGGGAGTCGGAGAAAGGAAGTGGGGGATGAGCCTTGAGCAGCAGTGCTTTTCCTGGGAGAAGAGGCAGAAGCACTGCCAGGCGTTCCTGCTGGGCTCATATTGTGAATAACATTGCAATGTGAACATGCTCTGGCCTAGAAATTTTATGTGTAGGGCTCTATCCTTTGTTGTAAAGCTCTGTAAAAGCTTTGTAACAAAGAGTTATTTTTATTTTATTTTGTATTTTTGTAGAGATGAGGTCTCACTCTATTCCCCAGGTTGGTCTCAAACTCCTGGCTCAAGTGATCCTCTGGCCTCGGCCTCCCAGAGTGCTGAGATTAGATGTGTGAGTCACCACACCCTGCTGTTATTTATTTATTTTGTTTAGACAGGGTCTCACTTTGTTTCCCAACCTGGAGTACAGTGGCATCAGCAGGGCTCACTGCAGCCTCGACCTCCCAGGCTCAAGCAGTCCTCCTGCCTCAGCCTCCCTAGTAGCTGGGACTACAGGTACGTGTTACCACACCCAGCTAATGTTTTGATTTTTGCTTTTTTTTTTCACTTTTTTTTTTTTTTATATATAGAGACAGCGTCTTACCATGTTGCCCAGGCTGGTCTTGAACTCCTGGGCTCAAGCAATCCTCCCACCTTGGCCTCTCTAAGTGCTGGGATTATAGGCGCCCAGCCGACAAAGAGTCACTTATGTGATGAAAAAACTGAAAGCTACCTGTCTGTGCCCAAATGACTAATTAAATTATGGTTATGCAGATGTTGAACGTGTTTATAGTGTTAAAATCTGAAGAGTAAAGTGATAAAATGTATGAGTAAAGAAAAAATATGCATAGAAGAAAAAGACCAGAAGGAGTTGTGGAGGCTAGAAGTGCAAAATCAAGGTGTTGCCAGGGCCATGCTGCCTCTGAAACTTGTGGAGAAGGATCCTTCCTTGCTCTTCTAGCTTCTGGTGTTTGCAGGCAACTCTTGGCATTCCCTGGCTTCTAAATACTTCACTGCAACCACTGTCTCTGTTATCACGTGACCATCCTCTCCCTATGTGTCTCTTAGCATCCAAATTTTCCTCTTCCTGTAAGGATACCAGTCATATTGGATTAGTGCCCATTCTAGTCTAGGGTGAGTTCATTTTTACTTGATTACATCTGCAAAGACCCTATTTCCAAATAACATAACACTTACAGGTCCAGAGGTTAGGACTTCAACATATCTTTTTTGGGGAAATACAATTCAACCCACAGCAAGTACCATCCCATCTTTGTTTTTATTTTATTTTATTTTATTTATTTATTTTGAGATGGAGTTTTGCTCTTGTTGCCCAGGCTGGAGTGCAATGGTGCACTGCAACCTCTGCCTCCCAGATTCAAGTGATTCTCATGCCTCAGCCTCCTGAGTAGCTGGGAGTACAGGCACGCACCACCACGCCCGGCTAATATTGTATTTTTAGTAGAGACGGGGTTTCTCCATGTTAGTCAGGCTGGTCTTGAACTCCCACCCTCAGGTGATCCACCCACCTCGGCCTCCCAAAGTGCTGGGATTACAGGCATGACCCACCACGCCCGGCCCTCTATTTTCTTTTCTTTTCAAGAGACAGTGTCTTACTATGTTACCCAGGCTGGAGCACAGGGACTATTCACAGGCGTGATCATAGTGCATTGCAATGTTGAGCTCTTGCGCTCAAGCGAACTTCCTGGCTCAGCCTCCTGAGTAGCTGGGACTACAAGTACACACCACTGGGCCCAGCTGGCATCTCTGCTTTTCTCAGGGTTATAGAGCCTTGGGCAAGACCTTTCTGGGCCTCTGTTTCCTTATCTTTAAAGTTAGGAGTCTGCTGGGTGTGATGGCTCACACCTATAATCCCAACACTGTGGGAGGCCAAAGTGGGAGGATTGCTTGAGGCCAGGAGTTCGAGAACAGCCTAGGCAACAAAATGAGAACTCATCTTTACAAAAAATAAAATAGTTAGCCAGGCATGGTGGTGCTCGCTTGTAGCCCCAGCTGCTTGGGAGGCTGAAGTGGGAGGATCACTTGAGCCCAGGGGTTTGAGGCTGCAGTGAGCTATGATCATGCCACTGCACTCCGGCCGGGGCAACCAAATGAGACCCTGCCTCAAAAACTTTTTTTTTTTTTATTTTAAAAAATAAGGTTGGGGCCGGGTGTGGTGGCTCATGCCTGTATTCCCAGCATTTTAGGAGGCTGAGGCAGGCAGATCACGAGGTTAGGAGTTTGAGACCAGCCTAGCCAATATAGTGAAACCCCATCTCTACTAAAAATACAAAAAATTAGCCAGGTGTGGTGGCAGGTGCCTCAAATCCCAGCTACTCGGGAGGCTGAGGCAGGAGAATTGCTTGAATCCGGGAGGCAGAGGTTGCAGGGAGCTGAGATCGTGCCACTGCACTCCAGCTCGGGCGACAGTGCAAGACTCCGTCTCAAAAATGTAATAGTAATAAGGTTAAGGAATAGAGGAGGCTTTTTCCTAGGGTCTCTCCAGCTGTGACGTTCTGTGTCTCGTAAGCCCTTCCCTGAGGTGCCATTCCAGCTTATGGGCCCCTCGTCCTTCCCTCCAAAAGGGATCCAGGGAACTCCAAGCACCCCCTGCTTCAGCTGGCCTCTGGCTCCAGCCAGCTGATTACAGACAAGAAACCTAAGAGAAAGGCTACTGTCTGCCCAGGGACAAGTGTCCAGGTGGAGAGAGGCCTGGGTTCTTCTTCAGCCATACCATTGTGTTATTGGCCTGTGACTCACTTTGCCTGGTGATTTTGGACCACTCTGTGCATGGTGTGGTTTATCTGCAGAGCAGAACTGGTGGTGCTTTCCTGCCAGGTTCATGGACTATTCCAGCAACCTCCAGCTGAGCGCCCCACTCCAGTCTCGCCTACTTCCTTTGGCTATTTTGTTCTGCTGCTGTGTTCGGAGTGATCTGTTTAATATGAGAACGTAAGCTTGCTGTCTTTCTGCTTAAAATCCTTCAAGGACTCCTCTTGAAGATCAAACTTTGTGGCACAAAACCTGAAGCCCTTGCTGACTTGGTCCTCATCACCTCCCCTATGGAGTCCAAGCCATATAGAACTACGGGGCGTTTCCTCAAAGTGGCAGGGGTCCTATGCTCACCCTTCCTTGCCTTCCTGACCTGCCTAACTCCACACAACCAGAAAGACTGAGCCCTAGTATCACTCCTGGGAATGTACCTAACCCCACCTCAGCCTCTCCTGAGCTCCTCCTTGGGGTTTGTATCATGCCCTATATTAATTAATGATTGCTGTGTAACAAATTATCCCAAAATTTAGCTTTTTTTTTTTTTTTTTTGAGATAGAGTCTTGCTCTTTCACCGAGGCTGGAGTGCAGTGGCGCCACCTTGGCTCACTGCAACCTCCTCCTCCCAGGTTCAAGTGATTCTCATGCCTCAGTCTCCTGAGTATCTGGGACTACAGGCACCCACCACCACACCCAGCTAATTTTTGAATTTTTAGTAGAGACGGGATTTCACCATGTTGGCCGGTCCGGTCTCAAACTCCTGACTTAAAGTGATCTACCCGCCCTCAGCCTACCAAAGTGCTGGGATTACAGGCGTGAGCCACCTCACCTGGCCAAGCATCTTAAAACAGCAAGATTTGTCATCTCACTGTTTGTAAGAGTCAGATATCCAGTAACAGCATAGCTGCAAGACTGGCTCAGGGTCTCTCGTGAGGCTGCAGCCAAGAGTGACGGTCACCTGAAGGCTTGACTGACTGTAGGGTCCAATTCTAAGCTCATCTACATGGCTGTTGGCTGGAGGCCTCGGTTCCTCACCTCTCAATCGGGCTGCTTAGGATATGGCAGCTAGCTTTTCTCATAGCAAATAATCAGAGAGAGGGAAAGAGAGAGGCAGAGGGAGAAAGAGAGAGAATGCCAATAAGAAGCCTCAGAAGACCTTTATAACCTAATGTCAGAATTGGGATACCATCACTCTGCCATATTAGTCACACAAATGAACCCTAGTAAAATGTGGAAAGAGGCTACACAAGGGTGTGAACACCAGAAGGAGGGGATCACTGAGGCCACGCCAGTCATCTGTCCTGGGACTTTTTATACTGGGTGGGGTAAGTGTCTGTCTTCCCCACTGGATTAGGACAGAGTCTTGTTCATCTTTGCCTTGGTGCCATAGTATTAATAATTGATTATTAAATGAATGAATGAATGATTTCCCTAATCATCTCCTCAGGATTTTTGTGTATTTAAATTTAAATGCATTTTTTCATGATAAAAATAATACATTCATATTAGTAAACAAACTAAAACAGTACTCAAGGATGTAAAATGAGAACAAGTTTCTATTCTTTTTTTTCTTTTTTCTTTTTGAGATGGAGTCTCGCTCTGTTGCCCATGCTGGAGTGCAATCTTGGCTCACTGCAACCTCCACTTCCAAGATACAAGCAATTCTCCTGCCTCAGCCTCCTGAGTAGCTGGGATTACAGGTGCCTGCCACCACACCTGGCTAATTTCGTATTTTTAGTAAAGACTTGGTTTCGCCATGTTGGCCAGGGTGGTCTTGAACTTCTGACCTCAGGTGACCTGCCTGCCTTGGCCTCCCAAACATCTGGGATTACAGGCATGAGCCACCGCACCTGGCCACCATTCTCATTACTCTGTATCCAGTCTTACTCCTTAGAGGTGAACATTGTTTACATTTCTGGGGTACCCCTCCAGAAATTTTCTAAGCTACAAGAAATACTTAAGTATTAGAAATACTTATGTACTATACATTTTTTTTTCTGAGATGGGGTCTCACTCCGTTGCCCAGGATGGAGTGGTGTGATCATAGCTTACTGCAGTCTCGATCTCCCAGGCTCAAATGTCCCTCCCACCTCAGCCTCTTGAGTGGCTAGGACCACAGGTACATGTCACCACACCTGACTAATTTTTTTATTATTTGTAGAGATTAGGTCTTGCTATGTTGTCCAAGCTGGTCTTGAAGTCCTAGGGTCAAGTGATCCTCCCATCTTAGTATCCCAAAAGTGCTGGGATTACAGGTGCGAATCACCACACCCAGCTCGAAATTTTAAATATTTAGAAGTATTTTCTAAAATACTACTACTAGAGGTTTGTTGTTTAGTTTTGTTTAGGGTCTCATTATGTTGCCCAGACTGGACTTGAACTTTTAGGCTCGGGCAATCCTCCTGCCTCAGCCTCCTGAGTAGCTGAGACTACAGCTGCGTATGGCTACTAGATTTTTTTTAAGTGTCATGCGAAGTAATATGAGTAAAAGTGCTTTGATCATGTCAAAGACATTGCCACCTATTCCTGGTGCTTTAGACTGCTGAGTCTGACCTTGAAGGCTGGGCCAGTAGCCTACCATCTCTTAGGATTGGAATGCTTGGACTGTGGCTACACCAGGCACTGCATTGTTACCATATACATTTAGATTATTTTTCATTTTTTCATTATTATAAGCAGTGTTCCTGTAAGTGTCAATACATACAACCTTTTCTATAATCTATATTATTTTCTTTCAAAAATTTTTTTAGCAGTCTCACTCTGTTGCCCAGGCTAGAGTGGTAGTGCAATCACAGCTTGTTACAGCCTTGACTTCCCAGGCTCAAGTGATCCTCCCACCTCAGCCTCTTGAGTAGCTGAGACTACAGGAGTGTGCCAACACACCCAGCTAATTTTGTGTTTTTTTGGTAGAGATGACTTCTCACTATAGGGCCCAGACTGGTCTTGAACTCCTAGGCTCAGGCGATCCTCTTTCCTTGGCCTCCCAAAGTGCTGGGATTATAGGCATGAGCCACTGCACCCAGCCTCATATTCTAGATTATTTACTTAACAGAGATCCCCAAAGTGGTATTTTTGAACACTGAAAGTGGATTTGAACATTTTCATGAGGGCCACCAGCTTCTTTGAATTTCTTGCCTACATAGTACATCTTTTGTCATCAGTTTTTCTCCTCAGGCTTCTCTCCTTTGCTATCAGTTAGGATTCTCAGTTGCTTGAAACACATTCCACTCTAGTGACTTTGAACAGAAGGGATTTCTTGGAGGACATATAAAAACTTGGGAATATTTGACAGGTCAGAGAATATTTGACTGGGATGCTATAGAGCCGGGGACCATACGGTCAGACAAAAACACCCACAGTACTGCTGACACTGTTTGCCACCTGTCCCTGATAACGCTGGGTCTGGGTATTAGAACGATCTGCTCTTCTGCTACTGTCCTTGCCAAAATATCTCGTTTTCCCATGTTTGACTGCCGTCTAACACGCATCAGTGCAAAATGAGCAAAAGATTTGAATAGACATTTCTCTAAAGAAGACATACAAATGGCAAAAAGGTCTATGAAAAAGTGCTCAACACCACTGATTATCAGAGAAATGCAAATCAAAACTACAATGGGATATCATCTCACCCCAGTTAAAATAACTTTTATCCAAAAGACAGGCAAACACAAATGCTGGTGAGCATGTGGAGAAAAGGGAACCCTCACACACTGTTGGTGAGAATGGAAATTAGTACAACCACTATGCAGAACAATTTAGAGGTTCCTCAAAAAAAATATAAATAGAGCTACCATGTGATCCAGCAATTCCACTGCTGGGTACATACCCAAAGGAAAGGAAATCAGAATATTGAAAGATATCCGCACACCCATGTTTGTTGCAGCACTGTTCACAATAACCAAGATTGGAAGCAACCTGTGTCCTCCAACACATGAATGAATAAAGAAAATGTGGCACATAGACACAATGGAATACTATTCAGCCATGAAAAAGAATGAGATCCTGTCATTTGCGGGATGAGATCCTCTCATTGTGAATGAGAGAATGAGATCCTCTCATTTGTGTGGATGAAACTGGAGGTCATTATGTTAAATGAAATAAGCCAGGCACAGAAAGACAAATATCACATGTTCTCACTTATTTGCGGGCTCCAAAAATCAAAACAGTTGAACTCATGGACTTAGCAGAAGGATGGTTACCAAAGGCTGGGAAGGGTGGGTGAGGGGCTGCAGGGGAGGTGGGAATGGTTAATGGGTACAAAAAAATTAATTAGAAAGAATGAGAAAGACCTACTATTTAATAGCACAACAGGGTGACTATAGTCAATAATAACTTAATTGTACATTTTAAAATAACTGAAAGAGTATAATTGGATTGTTTGTAACACAAAGGATAAATGCCTGAGGGGATGGGTACCCCATTCTCCATAATGTGATTATTATGCAATGTATGCCTGTATCAAAACATCTCATGTACTCCATAAATATACATATACTTGCTATGTACCCACAAAAATTAAAAATAAAAAAAGTCAAGTAAAAAAATACATCAACGCCCCATGCGTGGAATTGACAGAAACTTCCTTAAGTGGAAGGGACTCTGGGAAGTGTAACATTTCGTTCAGGAAAGTATAACATCTCTGTATTGTTGTTGTTGTTGTTGTTGTTGTTTGAGATGGACTCTTCCTCTGTCACCCAGGCTGGAGTGCAGTGGCACTGTCATCTTGGCTCACTGCAATCTCCGCCTCCTGAGTTCAAGTGATTCTTCTGCCTCAGACTCCTGAGTAGCTGGGATTATAGGCACGTGCCATCATGCCCAGCTAATTTTTATATTTTTAGCAGAAACAGCATTTCACCATGTTGGCCAGACTGCTCTTTAACTCCTGACCTCAGGAGTTGGGTGATCCTCCCACCTTGGCCTCCCAAAATGTTGGGATCACAGGCGTGAGCCACCGCACCGGCCTGTATTTGTATTTTCTGCCCAATATCTGTTGGTTGCACTTTTCTCCTTTTATGTCACTAGTCTCCTTCCTTTCCCTGTCATATTACTTTGTGAGGGCTGCTATAACTAAATATCACAGAATAGGTGGCTTAAACAACTAAGATTTATTTCTCATGGTTCTGCATGTTAGAAGTCCAATATCAAGGTACCAGCAGTTTGGTTTCTTCTGAGGCCTCTCTCTCCTTGGCTTGCAGATGGCACCTCCTCACTGTGTCCTCAGTGGTCTCTCCTCTGTGTGAGCTCTCCATGTGTCCAAATCGCCTCTTCTTTTTAAAATTATTATTATTGTTGTTTTAGAGACAGGGACTCACTCTGTTGCCCAGGCTGGAGTGTAGTGGCGTGATCTTGGTTCACTGTAGCATTAACCTCCTGGGTCCCAGCAATCCTCCCACTTCAGCCTCCCAAGTAGCTCGGACTGCAGGCACGTGCCACCACGTCTGGCTAATTTTTATTTATTTATTTATTTTTATTAATAGAGATGTGGTCTCACTATGTTGCTCAGGCTGGCCTCAAATTCCTGGGCTCAAGCAATCCTTCTGCCTCAGCCTCCCAAATTCCTGGAGTTATAGGCCTGAGCCACTGCACCCAATCTAAATCTCCTTTTCTTATAAAGACACTAGTCAGATTGGATTAAGGCCTATCCTAATGATCCCATTTTAATTTAATTCCCTCTTTAAAGGGAATATATCTCCAAATACATTCCCAGTCTCAGGCACTGGGGCTAGGCATTCAACATATGAATTTTGGAGGCACACAGGCACACAGTTCATCCCATACCACTTTTTTTTTTTTTAAGAGGCAGAATCTTGCTCTGTCACCCAGGTTGGAGTGCTGTGGTGTGATCATAGCTCACTGTAGCCTCAAACTCCTGGGTTTAAATGATTGTCCCTCCTCAGCCTCCCAAGTAGCTGGGACTACAGATGTGTGCCACCATGCCCAGCTAATTTTTAATTTTTTCTTGATAGAGATGGCATTTCACTATGCTGCCCAGGCTAGTCTCAAACTCCTGGTCTCAAGTGATCCTCCTACCTTGGCCTCCCAAAGTGCTGGGATTACAGGTGTGAACCACCGCACTCAGCCCTAAGATTCTTTTGCCCTCTCCTGTACTCCACCTCCCACCAGTCCACATGCCATGAACTTAATTGCATTCTCCTCTCCCTTCCAGCTACAGCCTTGGGTGCCAGCAGTTTACTGCCTTGGATTCGGAAGCACCCAGATGTCCCAGACCAGTCCTGCTAGTGCTGCCCCAGGACCCCTGCAGTTGGGGGTTGGTGGTCACAGGAAATGGGGACCTGAGGCTGGGCTATGTGCAGAGCAGTAGAGAACCCCAATAGCTGAGAAGTCAAAGACAAATCTTTTTTGTTTCTTTAAAGATGTCTGCTTGTGTAAGGTAAAACTGTCAATGCCCATGTTACATGTGGATGTAAGTAAGGAACAAAGTGAAGACAGCAAAAATGTGCAGTTCCACTGGACTGCACAAGCCCTCTCATGGAAAGAGTGATCATCACGTAGCATAATAACACTGAGACATGTTAATAAACTCTTGTCAGATTAGCTGTGTTTTAAGTCTTATTTAGTTGTCGCAGTAAATTCTGTTTGGGTTCAAGTCAGTGCTCACAAAGCTCAGTTACATGCACAAATAACTTCGATGCAGACGATTCCTTCTACAACTTTTGACTCTCTAACAGCTCTTAGTACGTGCTGAGTGTGGAATGGAATCATAGCACCAGAGACTGAGAACTAAAAGGGCCTTTGATGTGAATCCGTGCTAGGCAAGGACATGAGTGAGTTGGGGCAGCGGACTTTGATTCAGGTAAAGCACCTCTGTTGGTTAGAACCTAGCCCTAAGCTGGGCTTTGGAAATATCCCAGGAAGGTGCTTTCGTGACTGCGTACTAAACTCATTCTTTTCTGATCCCTCAGAAGACATTTCCCTATCCACAGGTCTGTTCTACAAATAGGCTCTCCATATTCACCTGACTATTCTGTCCATTGGCTCTACCACCCACCTGAGAACCACCTAAACTACCCTTCTCTTTATGCCTGCCACCTGAGAACCACCTAAACTACCCTTCTCTTTATGCCTGCCACCTGAGAACCACCTAAACTACCCTTTTCTTTATACCTGCCACACCTGGCTAGGTAAGACTGTCAGAGTCCTTAGCACTGGGAGACTATGTGGCCTCATATTGCCCACATCATTTCACTAGTAATAGTCTTTCTAGGAATATATCCAAAGGAAAAAAACAGATGCAGGTCAAAATTTACGTGCAAGGATATTCATTACAGAATAGTGAAAAAAATGGAACAACCTCAGTTACAAACAATAGAAGTTGGCATGTAAACTATGTATCCACATAATCGTCATTAAAAATACGTTTTACAGAAATGTAATGGTGTCAGAAGATGCTCAGCAAGGCGAAACAAAACAGGGACCAGGCATGGTGGCTCATGCCTGTAATCCTAGCACTTTGGGGGCCAAGGTGAGAGGATCACAGAAGCCCAGGAGTTCTTCAAGACCAGCCTGGGGAATATAGTGAGACCTCGTCTCTACAAAAAAATGTAAAAATTAGCCGGATGTGGTGGCACACGCCTATAGTCCCAGCCACCTGGGAAGCTGAGGTGGGAAGATCACTTGAGTCCAGGAAGGGGAGGCTGCAGTAAGCTGAGGTCATGCCACTGTACTCCAGCCTGTCTCTTTTGAGACCTTGTCTATAAAACAAGAATAAAAACAAAACAAAACAAAAAAACTAGAAAATAAAACTATATTTAAAATAATCTTAATTTTTTAAAAAAACCAGAAGGCAAAAACTAAAAGGAAAAAAGACTGGAAGGAAATACAGTATGTTAGCAATGGCTGTCTCCTAGCAGTAGGATTACACGTGAGTGACTTTTCTCTTCTTTTTACTTTGTAGTTTCTTTCAAGGTTTATAACCAGAAAAATGGCCAAATAGGAATTAGAAGGTCAGTGCCAAAGGTCTTTGCTACATACTCAAAAGAGATCCAGACACAAATCCTGCTGTCTTCCTTGGAGAGTCACTTCCACGGCACAGTCTGGTTACCTGTGCCACGGGACACCCCTCCCTGAACACCATCCCCTCCCCTTGGCCACCTCACCTCAGGGCTTTCTTGTCTGTCCATAGGGCCACATTGTCCACAACTGGAAGGCGCGATGGTTCATCCTTCGGCAGAACACGCTGGTGTACTACAAGCTTGAGGGAGGTCGGAGAGTGACCCCTCCCAAGGGCCGGATCTTCTTGGATGGCTGCACCATCACCTGCCCCTGCCTGGAGTATGAAAACCGACCGGTAAGTGACAGCCCCTGCTGTCCAACTCCTCTCTGTTCCACAACCTTCCCACCTCTGGCCTCTTTGGGAAAGTGGTCTGGGTAGGAGGAAGAGCTCAGAGTGAGAATTAAAAAACTTGGATTCAAATCCTGGCTCCGCCACCTACCAGGTATGTGAGCTTGGACAAGTAGCTAACCCTCTCTGAGCCTTCGTTCCTCATCTATAAAATGGGATTAAATAATTACCCCTGATTGTCTCACATGGTTGTGGTGAGGACTATGAAGGTCATGGTGTATTAGAGCACTGTGTGGGCTGGGAGGCAGGCACCACACAAATGTGAGTAATTACTGCTATCTTGGGGTTCACTATAATGGCTTCATTCCCTGAAGGGTCTGTGTCCCAGAAGTAAGGGGTGGCTTCAACCCTACCATTAAAAAAGTCTAGGCTGGGTGTGGTGGCTCCCGCCTATAATCCCAACACTTTGGGAGGCCGAGATGGGCAGATTGCTTGAGGTGAGGAGTTTGAGACCAGCCCGGCCAACATGGTGAAACCCCATCTCTACTAAAAATACAAAAATTAGCTGAGCGTGGTTGCAGTGGCCTGTAATCCCAGCTACTTGGGAGGCTGAGACAGGAGAATCACTTGACCCTAGGAGGCGGAGTTTGCAGTGAGCTGAGATCACGCCACTGCACTCCAGCCTGGACAATAGAACGAGACTCCTCAAAAAAAAAAAAAAAAAACTCCCAATAAATTATTTATCAAGGGCCCATTATGTGCCAAGAAATTTGCAAGGCGTGGAGGAATCAAGGAAGAAAATGGTAAGATTGTTTCTTCATAGAGTTGCTCATTTTATTGGGAAAGCAAGTGGTTAATTGAAAAACATTTGGCATTCCAATGATGCCACAGCTATCAGGAGCTGCAGAGAACCCTTCATCCCTGAAGAGGAAAAAGATATTTCAGGCTGGGTCAGGCAAAGCTTCAGGAATAGAGATGTGGGCAAAGATGGAACAAGGAGAGAGGCGGTCATTCTGGACAGGCAGAATGTCTCGAGTAAAAGAAAGAAGAGTATGCATGGAGAGAGGTGGGCGTGGCTTCTGGGGAGAAGGGCCTCCAGTGTGGTCAAAGGGGAATGTTCACTAAAGGAGTGATAGGAGTTTGGTTAGGACCAGATGGAGGTAATGGAGAGCCATTGAAGATTTTGAGTGAGAGCACGGTCTGATGAAAACTCTCTTAGAGGCCAGGCGCAATGGCTCACGCCTGTAATTCCAGCACTTTAGGAGGCCGAGGCTGGCAGATCACCTGAGGTCAGGAGTTCAAGACCAGCCTGGCCAACATGGTGAAACACTGTCTCTACTAAAAATACAAAAATTAGCTGTGTGTGGTGGCGGGCACCTGTAGTCCCAGCTACTCAGGAGGCTGAGGCAGGAGAATTGCTCCAACCCAGGAGGTGGCGGTCGCAGTGAGCTGAGATCATGCCATTACACTCCAGCCTGGGTGACAGAGCGAGACCCTGTCTCAAAGAAAAAAAAAAAAAACAGAAAAAAGAAAACTCCCTTAGAAAGACTAAAATGAAGGCTGTAATTCTAGCTGCTCAGGAGGCTGAGGTGGGAGAATCACTCAAGCCCAGGAGTTTGAGACCAGCATGGGCAACACAGTGAAACTACATCTCAGAAAAACAAAAATGTAGGCCTGGCACAGTGGCTCATGCCTGTAATGCCAGCATTTCAGGAGGCCAAGATGGAAAGATAGCTTGAGCCCAGAAGTTCAAGACCTGCCTGGACAACATAGTGAGACCCCCATCTCTTAAAAAAAAATTAGATGGGCATGTTGGCAGGTGTTGGTAGTCCCAGCAACTTTGGAGGCTGAGGCAGGAGGATCACTTGAACCCAGAAGTCCAAGACTACAGTGAGCTATGATTGTGCCACTGCACTGTAGCCTGGATGACAGAGTGAAACTCTGTCTCCGAAAAAAAAAAAATGTGTAGAAAGAATAAAAGAAGGAACTAGTTTTAGTTCAGTTACTAGTAAGATTTCTAGGTCCATAAAAAGGAATCTCACCATTTTCTTTCTAAATAATGATAATAAAACATTATCATGTTTTCTTTGACTCTCCTATGCTTGCCATGTTCAGGAGAGAAAAAGACTGAAGACAAATGAGGTCAATTAAGGAATCTTTTAAGTATAAGAAAATATTAATGATGGTTAATTCTGGGTGGTGGGTTTACTGGCATTTGTTATATTTCCCTCTGTACTCTTCTGTAATTTCATATTTGTCTCAAATAAAAAGCAAAAGGAGCTATTAAAATAATCTAGGCATTAACAGGAGAAGTCATTATGAAAGAAATGCCAACAGGACTTGGTGGCTGACTGGCTGTTGAGGACAAGGGAAAAGGAGGCATCGAGTATCATTTCAGCCTAGGAGGCTGCACAAATGAAATGTCATTCCATTATTTCCATTGCAAGCTTGGAGGTGTCACTGATTAAAAGTGGGAAGTCAGGCAGGGGTAGTTTTCTGCTGGGGTAGCTGTAGGACCACTGGAGGATGCTGAGCCTGGGAAAAGATGGGCTCTGCATCCTCTTCCTTTTAGCATCTTAAGACCAGACACAGCTGGGTGCAGTGGCTCACGCCTGTTATCTTAACACTTTGAGAGCCTGAGGCAAGTGGATTGCTTGAGCCCAGGGACTCAAGGCTGCAGTGAGCTATGGCCATGTCACTTCACTCTAGCCTGGGAGGCAGAGCAAGACCCTAACTCAAAAAAAAAAAAAAATTCTACATAAAATTCTCGAATTGTCACCTGCCTGGTTCATGAGTACTTGGGCTAGATCAAGAGGAGCCAATAGATTCCCTAAGAACAAATCATGCAATATATACACACATACTTTTTAAAATTAGAGAACGTGTAAAAAGAGTGTCAGAATTTTACGTGGAATTTTATAGTGTGTCCTAAAATTCTGTTCATTGAAATGGTGAACTGCAGGCTGACAACAGGTGTTCAGGAAGCTGGCTAAACTCTGTTCTTCCACAGTGGTGATGAGCTCACTGTCAAGCTACTACTACGGAAGGAGCAGCTCCGTGGTGGGTGTGTGTGTTTTTATTTAGATGGAGTCTCACTCTGTCACCCAGGCTGGAGTTCAGGGGCACAATTTTGCACCACGCCCAGCTACTTGTGTTTTTAGTAGAGTTGGGGTTTCACCATGTTGGCCAGGCTGGTCCCGACCTCAAGTGATCCACCCACCTCTGCCTCCCAAAGTGTTGGGGATTATAGGCGTGAGCCACTGAGCCCGGCCCGTGGTGTTCTTTAGGACCATGAACCAGTCATGTCTTTTTTTATTTTTTTTTGAAACAGAGTCTCTCTCCGTCACCCAGGTTAGAGTGCAGGGGCACGATCTTGGCTCACTGCAACCTCCGCCTGCCGGGTTCAAGTGATTCTTCTGCCTCAGCCTCCCGAGTAGCTGGGACTACAGACGCCCACCACCACACCGGGCTAATTTTTGTATTTTTAGTAGAGGCGGGGTTTCACCACATTGGCCAGGCTGGTCTTGAACTCCTGACCTCGTGATCCGCTCGCCTCAGCCTTCCAAAGTGTTGGGATTACAGGCGTTAGCCACTGCGCCCAGCCCAGCCATATCTTATTCACCATTTAGTTTGGATGAGGGACATTGACTAAGTTTGTAAGCAAAGTAAGTTGGGAGAGAATCCTTTGGAAAACAGATTCAGAATGAAAATGCTTCTGTTTTCCAACAGGAGAGATGGGTCCACCTACCACCCGATTGATAGTCTTCTATCAATCCCACAATTGATCCAAAAAAATCCCATAAATGTGCACTTAAAAGATAGAGAAGTGGCCTACATGAAAAAGATTCTCTTCTGACAGCACTGAGTGAGTCTACAGTGCCCTGCAGCTGCCCACAGCCAGTGGGCTCAGACTTCTCCTGCAGCTGTGTGTTCCATTCCATGCACTGTATTTATGAGAATGTTGACCAAGTGTAGAACACATAGCACAAAGTGACCTGGATGGGTTCAGGCGCGGTGGCTCAGGCCTGTAATCCCAGCACTTTCAGAGGCTGAGATGGGCAGATCACCTGAGGTCAGTAGTTTGAGACCAGCCTGGCCAACATGGTGAAACCTCGTCTCTACTAAAAAGACAACAATTACCCAGGCACAGTGGTGGGCGCCTGTAATCCCAGCTGCTGCCTAGGCTGAGGTGGGAGAATTGCTTGAACCTGGGAGCCGGAGGTTGCAGTGAACTGAGATCGCACTATTGCACTCCAGCCTGGGCAACAGAGCAAGACTCCATCTCAAGAAAAAAACAGGCCGGGCGCGGTGGCTCAAGCCTGTAATCCCAGCACTTTGGGAGGCCGAGACGGGTGGATCACGAGGTCAGGAGATCGAGACCATCCTGGTCTACACGGTGAAACCCCGTCTCTACTAAAAAATACAAANTGGGCAGATCACCTGAGGTCAGTAGTTTGAGACCAGCCTGGCCAACATGGTGAAACCTCGTCTCTACTAAAAAGACAACAATTACCCAGGCACAGTGGTGGGCGCCTGTAATCCCAGCTGCTGCCTAGGCTGAGGTGGGAGAATTGCTTGAACCTGGGAGCCGGAGGTTGCAGTGAACTGAGATCGCACTATTGCACTCCAGCCTGGGCAACAGAGCAAGACTCCATCTCAAGAAAAAAACAGGCCGGGCGCGGTGGCTCAAGCCTGTAATCCCAGCACTTTGGGAGGCCGAGACGGGTGGATCACGAGGTCAGGAGATCGAGACCATCCTGGTCTACACGGTGAAACCCCGTCTCTACTAAAAAATACAAAAAACTAGCTGGGCGAGGTGGCGGCGCCTGTAGTCCCAGCTACTCCGGAGGCTGAGGCAGGAGAATGGCGTAAACCCGGGAGGCGGAGCTTGCAGTGAGCCGAGATCGCGCCACTGCACTCCAGCCTGGGTGACAGAGCGAGACTCCATCTCAAAAAAGAAAAAAAGAAAAAAACAAAACAAAACAAAACAACAAAGTGACCTGGATGGGAAGGAGCTGAAACTATATCCTATGAGAAATGAAAGACTTGATGCTTAGACACAAGGAAAGAGGACGGAAGGGAGCATGACTAACAGTCCGTTCGAGGTAGGCATTAATATCCTGTCATTTCCTAATGTTCCTGGGAGTCCACAGCCAAGTGGCAGAGCTGGGGTTTGTGTTCAGATGGGTCTGACTTTGAAGCCTGGACATTTCCCTCTTCAGTGTAGGGGCTGTCATAGGAGGTGACTCTTCATCTGTGTGGTTCTAGAAGAGAGAACACAACTAGCATGTCCAGGAAGCAGGCCCTACACTAAGTGCCTTGTCCACAAGAGAAAGGCTGCCGTGTGAGGCTGTGAGCTTCCTGTCACTGAAGGTGTCCAAGTGAATCTTTAAAGACCACCTGCTGTGTGGCTGAGGGCTCAGGGCATTTGGCAGTCACTATCACCTAGATTCTCCCGGGATCCCGTAATTTTTGCTGCCTGGCATCCTCTTGCTCTGCCTGCGTGCTGGCCTGACTGGCTGTCTCTTCCCACAGCTCCTCATTAAGCTGAAGACTCAAACATCCACAGAGTACTTCCTGGAGGCCTGTTCTCGAGAGGAGCGGGATGCCTGGGCCTTTGAGATAACCGGGGCTATTCACGCAGGGCAGCCAGGGAAGGTCCAGCAGCTGCACAGCCTGAGAAACTCCTTCAAGCTGCCCCCGCACATCAGCCTGCAGTGAGTGCCCTGCTTGTCGGGCTCTGTGGCAGCCTTTCCTGCCTGTGTTTGGTGGGCAGGGCACCCTGCCCCTTGGGGGAGCTCTGTGCTTGCTTCACAGCCTGGCTGGTGCTACCACAGTGCTTCAGGGCCTTCAGCTGTTCCTGTCCTGTGTATATGATTTTCTCTGCTTGGGAGTGGCCCTACCTACCTGCCCCATTTCTATGGGATCTCTTGTGGCTCCTGCCACCTCTGCACACCTCCATGACACAAGACCCCCATTCCATTTCAGCCAGGGTGCTCAGGGCTCTGTCACAGCTCCCCAAAAATCTTGTCTTAGTCTGTTTTCTGTTACTTATAACAGAATACCTGAAATTGGGTAACTCATAAGGAGGGATTTATTTCTTATCATTATAGAGCCTGGGAAGTCCAAGGTTGAGGGGCTGCTTCTGGTGAGGGCCTTCTTGCTGGTGGGAGCTCTCTGCAGAGTCCTGAGGTAGTGCAGGGCATCACATAGTGAGGCGGCTGAACATGCTAAAATGCTTGCTGCAGTCTCTGTTCCTCTTATAAAGCCACCAGTCCCATTCCCATGGTAATTCATTAACTCATTTAACCCGTTAATCCATGAATGGATTAATCCATTCACAAGGGCAGAGCCGCCATGACCCAATCACCTGTTAAAGGCATTACCTGTCAATATTGCCACATTGGGGATTTTCAACATGATTTTTGGGATAAACATTCAAACCACAGTAAATCTCCACCAACCTCCCAGGCAACAGAACTGTTACACCCATCAAAAATGTATGAGTCCATTCCTGGGCTCACCAGGCACTGAAACCTTGACTGTACACTTCCTATGGGTCTAGGGAGCTGCTGAACACTGGTGGGTGCAGGGAGGATCAGCTGTAGATAAGGGTGGGTAGGCAGGTGGGTTCAAAGATAGTTCAAAAAGTAGCTGAGGGGGTTTGGACTTAATGCAGGAGGATCACAGAGAATCATGTGGGCTACTGTGCACTCTTGGGGCTTTTTTGTTTTTCTTTTATTGGGACAGGGTCTCACTCTGTTGCCCAGGCTGGAGTGTGGTAGCTCAATCATAGCTCACTGCAGCCTTGACCACCTGGGCTCAAGTGACCCTCCCACCTCAGTATCCCAAAACACTGGGATGATAGGTGTGAGCCACTGTGCCCAGCATACACTCTTGTTTGTAAGTTAAAAGTCACAGTGCTTTGGTTTTACTACAAAAGCAGTATGTGTCTGGCATGGAAATATTAGAACATTTAGATAAGCAAGAAGAAAAGAAATGTCTGAAAATCCTGCCTCTCAAATTTTGATGCATAACTGAACACCTCCTTCTGTGGTGAGGAGATATAAACAGGCCTACCTGCAAAGAACAAGGGAGCTGAGAGGCAGAAGAAAGGGGCTGACAAATCCAGTTTCTCACAAGGCATTTAATAGGGACTTACAAACAGAAGTGATGTCTCTGCTGGCCAAGAGACAGTGAATCACCACACTTGTCCTCCAGAAAATATCCTTTCTATAGCAAGCTTTTTTGGGAAAATGTGCAGCTAGTCGTGCCTCAGACTTTCTTGTGAAACCTGTGACCGCTGGGGAGGTTAGATAAACATCTTTATGAGGGGTGAGTTGCACTATGGGAACACCATGGTATGCGGGAGTCAAACATCCATCATCAGGCCAGGCACAGTGGCTCACATCTGTAATCCCAGCACTTTGGGAGGCCAACGCGGGCAGATCACTTAAGGTCAGGAGTTCGAGATCAGCCCGGTCAACATGGTGAAACCCCGTCTCTACTAAAACTACAAAAATTAGCCGGGCGTGGTGGCACATGCCTGTAATCCCAGTTGCTCCAGAGGCTGAGGCAGGAGAATCACTTAAACCTGGGAGGCAGAGGTCACAGTGAGCCGAGATCACGCCACTGCACTCCAGACTGGGTGACAGAGCGAGACTCTGTCTCAAAAAACAAACAAACAAAAAACAACAAAAAAAATCAATCATCATGGTGGCTTCACTTCAAGATGGCATCACTCTTGCCATGCAAAAGGCTGCTTTCCTACACCCCCTTTTTTTGTGATGTGTGTCACACCATTTGGCACTTGCTTTATACCCTTAGCAGTGACTCAGGACCCTCCCTTGTACCTACCAGTGTGACGAGGGTTCCCTCTCCTTTGCCTTCCCTTCTATGTAGTCGCATTGTGGACAAAATGCATGATAGCAGCACCGGAATCCGTTCAAGCCCTAACATGGAGCAGGGAAGCACCTACAAAAAGACCTTCCTCGGTGAGCCTGTTCCCCAGGGCCAGGCTGGGCGGTCAACCTGGGACATGGTGGTGCAGGGCTCAACTGTGTGCTTGACCACCCTGTATTGAGGTCAGAGCTTCCTGCTGGGCAACATGCTGGCCTGAGATGGCCACGTGTGGGTGTGCAGCCACGGCTCTATGCAGCAGGTATGGCCTTCAGTCTGCTCTTGGGTAGAGCCCTGAGGCTGCCCAGAGGGCTAAGGTCAGCAAGGTCATTGGCCACACACCCCAAGGACGCTGGTCCGTTACCTGTTGCCTGACTGGTGCTGCCCTTGGCCAGGCTCCTCCCTGGTGGACTGGCTCATCTCCAACAGCTTTGTGGCCAGCCGTCTGGAGGCGGTGACCCTGGCCTCCATGCTCATGGAGGAGAACTTCCTCAGGCCGGTGGGTGTCCGAAGCATGGGAGCCATTCGCTCTGGGGATCTGGCTGAGCAGTTCCTGGATGACTCCACAGCCCTGTATACTTTCGTAAGTTGGGGAGTGGGTTCTTCTTGCCACCAGGGCAAAGGTTAAGGAAGACACAACAGAGTGGGGGCCTGGGGTCCACAGTCACGGGAGGAGACCTTGGGCTTGGGGGATGACTTCATCCTGATGCAGAATGAGGTTTCTGTCCTGAAGAATTTCCTTTCCCCTCTGACAGCCGCCATAGCTTGGGCCTGGGTATTTTCTATAGCAGAGTCCTTGTTCCCTCTTTCCCCCTAGGCTGAGAGCTACAAAAAGAAGATAAGCCCCAAGGAAGAAATTAACCTGAGCACTGTGGAGTTAAGTGGCACGGTGGTGAAACAAGGCTACCTGGCCAAGCAGGTATGGCTGCTTTGGAGCAGGGAAGAGAGATGGACAGTTCTCAAGCTTAGGGGAGGCAGCAGTGAGCACAGAGGAAAGGAAGGGCTGAGGCTGCTGGAGGGCACCAATTATAGCAGAATCTATGAAAGCAGGAGCCCAGCCAGCCCCCAGAAGCAAGTCAAAGAACAGGCACATGCTCACGCTCACACACACACGTGTGCCAGACACAAGGGCTGTTCAGAAAACTGTACTATACACACATAATTATCAAAATATCAAAAAACGACTTCTACAGAATTGCCCAGCTTCACATATTTGTCTTGGAGGCGTTGCTGACTGGCTTGAGGTTTTGCATTTGCTGGCCTTCTGTTCCTTGGGGCGTCCTGGGGTCTCTGCCTTCCCTTGTGAGATTCTACACACCCCCTTGATACACTTTCTGAGCTAAAAACAATTTTTCCTACCATGTCAGTAGATTGAAGATCAGATTCTCCATGGTAAGGCTCAGTGTTCAAAGCCTGGCCATGGCCACTACTCCTAAACTGTGTTTGGGAGAGCAGCTGTGTTGAACCAGAGGCAAGCCGTGTCCTGTGGCATTCCTACCTGTGCCTAACAAAAAGAGTATTCTGTGAACAAAATCACCTGTCCTTGGCACAGGAAGTGAAGCAGACATTTTGCACAGCCTTCGTGTTTGTGCACATGTTGTATACCATGCGAATGTGTGTGTCCGCACAGAGGGCACGTACATGGCTTGGTGCTACTCCCATCATTACTCGGAGCATGTGCTATTGCTGTCACCTGCTTCTTGCATATCAGGATCCTCATCTGCTCTTAGATTCTTATCATCCCCACCGCTGCCTGTCTGCGCCAAGGCCCTGCTTCTGCTGGGCCTGATAGGAGTCCTTCCCAAGGGGAGGAAAAGAGGCCCCTAGGGGAGCTTGAGGAGGATGTGGGAGGGACTCTGAGGGTGTTCCTGACTAGGAGGGCTAAGGTTTGTGATCTAACCTTAGCCCTCCCAGTCAGTGAGGCCAAAGAAAGTCACACACGCACACATGCACACACACACGCACACACACACACACATGCACATGTCAGCTTCTTATACATTTAGGTTTTATCATATAATTGATCATTTCTTGCCTTTTTCCTAAAGCGCAATGTGAAAGTGGTTTTACTGCACATGTAGGCACATGTGTAGACTGACAAATATACATGCAGCTGAAAGTTTGTTTTTGGACTGACGTGGACCTTAGCTAGTGCCCTTGGGTTCAAGTTTACCTGTGTGCTCCCAGCCCAGCTGACACCCCCTGCCTCCTTGTCCTCTGTTATGCCCTGAGTGGTGCGTGTCCCTTTTCCTTCTGCACGGACTCTCTTTGGCTTTGCTGACTTAAGGTGATGGCGTTTTTGCTACAGTGTCATTGAGTGGGGGTGTTGGCAGGGAGGTCTGTGACATGTCATTGCTATCCTTAGGTTTCCTGCGGACTGGTTTTAGAATGTAGTCCCATTGGAGCAGGCTGGCTTGTTGGGGGTTTGCCATTACATGCATAGATGCAGGAGAGAGGGACATGCAACTACCACCTATGAACTTTGAACCATTTCTTTGCCTCAGGGGCACAAGAGGAAAAACTGGAAGGTGCGTCGCTTTGTTCTGAGGAAGGATCCAGCTTTCCTGCATTACTACGACCCTTCCAAAGTGAGTGTGCATGCTGGCTCCGTGCTGGTCCTGTGTTGTGATGCCCCCAGACACTCCTCTCCTGGCACAGCGGGCAGCTGGCTGGACATCCTGTCTTCCCCTGGCACCTGCTTCTGCTGCACCTTGCCTTTCCTTCCACAGTCCAAGCTGCTCTGCCCCGTCATCACATAGGTGCCTGCTTCTTGAGCGGTTTCTTCTATGCCTAATCCCCCACTTTCACATGAGAGGCCATCTTTCTCATTTTCAGAGGAAAACCATCTTTTGGTCTTCCCCAAAGCCTGCTTTGTGAGTAGGGAGGATGAGGTAGGCTGACAAAGACTCCTACTGGCACTTCTCAGCCTCTCCACACTTCCCATTCAGAGACCCCATTAATTCTGCATCCCTCCATTTTTCCCCACCTATGTTTTGAAAAGTTTCTGTCACCATATAATATTTAAGCCATAATTTACTAATTTGCTTTTTAAAAAACTTTGATGGCAAATTAAAAAAAACCATTTTTCTGTTTCTGATACTAGGTATTACCACATGCTGAGTGGATCTAATTCCAGTCAAAAGCAAACAAAAAGGGCCCTTTAGTTAGCAGTTCAGTCTTGTCTTGGGCGATGTATGACTTTCATTAGTTTTTGTTGAAATAGTGAAGAATGGGCAGTTCCTTCCTTACTGAGCTTCAGTCAGGAACCCCTACCTGGACCCAGCCAGGCCACAGGAGGGCCCAGGGCCAGGGAGGGATGTGGCAGGAGGAGCCTCCAAAAAGCTCCAGTTGACCTTTCTGTGGGTCATGGTGGCCTGGCTACAGGATGGAGTTCAAACTCCTTCCTTCCTGGCTACCTCAAATCCTGTTTGAAGCAAGGAAGAAATAAACAAATGAAAAAACACTTTAGTTTTGTATTTAACTCTCACCATGGTCTAGCCTAACCTACTTTCTTTGTGCCCCTGATGAGTCTGCTGTCTCGGCTTTTAAAATAGGAAACAGAAAATGTACATACATATGTGCCTGTACACACCTATCTATAAGTACATATACATGTAAATATACGTATATACATATATATGTACACATGCACAAATGCTCACATATGTACATAGATGGAAACAGTGCAGAAGAGATTACTCAAAGCAAGTGTGCAAAGGATATAAAAGAATTGCCAAGTTTCTGGGCTGCAGGTACAAGATAAGGAACCATCTCAAAGGCATTCTGTGATTAATTTGTTCCCCACTTTACTACCACTCCTCCTCCTGTTTGGGCTGAATGCCCCTCTCCTGCCCGGGGACCTACTCTCCTATCCAGGCCCAATTCAAGTCTCCTGTCCTCCCTGAGACTGCCCTTGAACCCTCCAGGCTGGGGCAGATCCCTTCCTTCTCTGAACTTTCCTCCCATTAGCATTTAGTAGTACAAATATTTCCAGTATTTTATTTAACCATTTTATTTTTTGCCCTACCTCTTGCTGGGCCCAACATGCAGTATGAATTTGATTATTGATTAATTGAAGGGCTCCAGGGGCCCGAGGCACGTGGTGTGTAAAATTGCCCTAAATCATCCAGGGACACCACCAATCACGGTTTTATATCACACGAAGTTTCATGCTAGGCACATGCTAGACTTGTGTAACGATGTCCTATGTGCAGGAATCTATCAACTTTGCAGAGATGATTACTATGGCTGGGTGCAGTGGCTCATGTCTGTAATCCCAGCACTTTGGGAGGCTGAGGAGGGCAGATCACTTGAGGTCAGGAGTTCGAGACCAGCTTGGCCAACATGATGAACCCCTGCCTCTACTAAAAATACAAAATTAGCCAGGTGTGGTGGCGTGTGCTTGTAATCCCGATTCCTCGGGAGGCTGAGGCAGGAGAATCACTTGAACCTGGGAGGCGGACGTTGCAGTGAGCCGAGACTGTGCCACTGCACTCCAGCCTGGAAGACAGAGTGAGACTCTGTCTCAAAAAAGAAAAAAAAAGAAATGATTACTATAAATATGTATTTCTGATTGCTTTGTAAGATGCACACAAGGGTTAAGGAAGCCAGTGAATGTTTTTCTGGGTAGCATGTTGGATCAGAGGCTCTGTTTGAGACATCTCCAGGAACGAAAAGCAAATTTGCAAGTCTGCGAGACTTGGTAACTACAACATTGGTGGGCACTTCTGCTGCCTGCTGTGAAAGAGGCCCAAGCTTCCTTACTGATGCATACAGCTTTGGCCATGTGATGTCCAAGTTCAGCTTCATCTTCTATTACAAATGATTTTGCACTGACTTCTTTAGCTGGCCTGAGTTGTAAGGGGAGTGCAACTCTTCCCTTTTGTGCATTCACAAATTCCTAATTGGGTCTCCTTTCCTCTGCAGGAAGAGAACAGGCCAGTGGGTGGGTTTTCTCTTCGTGGTTCACTCGTGTCTGCTCTGGAGGATAATGGCGTTCCCACTGGTAAGGTGCAACTTCAGCCCTGGCCTGAAGATCTCAGGGGCCTCCCTCCTGCACCTCAGTAATGTCGCACTAATGAAACGACTGCTTTGGAAGCTGAGCAAGGCTTTCTCAATGAGACAGAGTGGTGTGAGTTTTGAAGCGAATTTCAGAATTGAACAAAGGGTATGTTCTTGGCGTTTTAAGAATGCAACTAAGTAATCCTTATATTATTAATCTTTCCCCTCAGTTTCTGTGCTGATGGCCTGTAAGCTTCCACCTAAAAATAATAGCTGAGGCTTACACAATGCTTTAGGGTTAACAACATACCTTAATATATACCGTAACAGGAATTTCACAATAGCCAGCCATATTTAAGAAGATATTATTCCCATCTTATGGCTGTGGAAACTGGGGTTCCAATAAGTTAAACAATTTGAGATCAAACTCCAAATTCTGTGCTTGCTTTTAACATAAACATATTGGATTCTTTGGTGTAAATGAAAAGGTAGATCTATAGCATGCTACCATCTTGAGCATAGGAGCAGGCAAGAGGGCTTCCAGGAATATCCAGACATAACCATTGACAGGCCTTAGGGCACTGGTGAGGGACAGGGAATGGGAGGAAAAGGGGACTTCATCTGATAGGATTCTCTAACTGTATACCTTTTATTTAATTAATATGTCATTGTATGTTTTTGTCCATGTCTCAGTTGACTTTCTGCTGGTTCAAGGTGAAAGCAGACATGGCTATTCAATCACTGATTTTCCCCCTCCCTTTTTTCTGCCTAGGGGTTAAAGGGAATGTCCAGGGAAACCTCTTCAAAGTGATTACTAAGGATGACACACACTATTACATTCAGGCCAGCAGCAAGGCTGAGCGAGCTGAGTGGATTGAAGCTATCAAAAAGCTAACATGACAAGGACCTGAGGGAACCAGGATTCCTGCCTCCTACCAGATGACACAGACAGGAATTCCTGGAGAATGGGAGTGTGTTAAGACTTTTAACTTCTTTGTAAGTTTTGTACTGCTTTGGAGAGTGAACGCTGAAGAGTTCCTCAGATTACAAACAGCAATGGTGCCATTTCCTTCCTCATCTTCATGTTACAAACCTGGAAAGGCTAGAACAGCCATTAGGCGTCAGCATCTTGACTTTTCCCCAGCATCGCAAACAGCCATTTCCTCGGGCACCAAAGTAGGTTCCCTTTGTTGGAACAATTACACTGGCCATGCCATAATGTTGAATAAAACTCTCTTCTTATGCGGTTCTCTCTTAACTTCTTTGGAATTAGTAAAAGCTGACATTTGTTTCTGGCTATTAGAATCATACAAAGTTTTATAGTTTTCAAGCAACATTTCAAGTATCTCTGTCATTAAGACGTACTTCATCTTAAAGTGGGGATGGTGGCCAAACTTTGTACAGAGAATATTGTTTTGCTTTAGAAAACAAGCCTGCATAAATATTATACATTACAGAAGTCATGGACTCTGTCGGAGAACTTAATCACATATATGAAAAATACATACATAGCTTTTCTATGAAAAATGGGCATTTAGAGATGCAGAGTAAGAGTGCTCTGAAGGACAGAAAAAGATGTAAATGGGGAAGGTTTATATCAATACATTAAATTTTGGTTTTAAAATGAACATAAGCTGAGACAAATAGGTACCAAGAAACTTCACCGGTTGGGAGGTTAATCTGTAGTGAAAAGTCTGTATCATACAATACTTTTTAAGAACATTTTTATTACTTTCAAGTTTATACAGTAATCTGGCACAAGCTATTGCCAGCATTCTTGCCAAGTACAAATGCTTGGACCTCCCCTTAATCAACAGATAAAATACATAACTTACATTTAAGGGGAGTGGATACTTCAAAGTGCTTAAGAAAAAATTTGTCCTCTTAAATAGTTCAAACTGTCTCTTGTTAATCGTGTCTAAAACATTGACCTGAATAATGAGAAATCCCAAGCTAATGTTTCACTTATTCCTTATATGGTAAGAGACTACCTTTTAAAGCACCATTTTCCATTTGGCGTTTCACCAAGGTCTAATGCCCCTGGAATTAGCTTTTTTGTTTTGCCTTTTGAATATCAATAGGTGTTTATCTGAATTAAACTACATTTAGTTTGATGGCTTCCTGCCTCCAAATTGGCACATGTGCCTCACTTTGTATGGGAGCTATCAGGATCTCCATAGGTTGCAAAGTAGATGACCATTACCTTGGGGTTGGGGCAAATCAGTGAACAAGTCTCAGCAAGGTACTGGCATTTGTATTTTTTAAAAAATCTCCAGCCATTTTGTTCTTGGTGTAAAAGTAGAATGGCTGGAGTATGGCAGCTGAGTAATAACTGTTCTGCTTACCATGATGTAGTGCTTAGCATGTCTCTATGGATCTATCTTTGAACATTATTCACTTAAGAACTGGCTTGTCTTGTTTTGCTATAACTGATAAGAAAAATGGTTTGGGTGGGGCATGGTGGCTCATACTCTTATAGAGGCAGAGGCAGGAGGACAGCTTGAGCCCAGGATTTCGAGACCTGCCTGGGCAATTTAACACCATTTGCCAAAAAAAAAAGAAAAAAACTGGTTTGAATATTTGTATTTCCTCCTGGCCATTACTCATTTTCAATTAATTTATGCATAAATGAGATCCAAACTATCACTAATTTTCAGCTATATTAATTGATAGCCACTTTTCATCAATGAAAGGTACAGTGGGGAGTAGATGAAATCATATTTTTAATGAAAAGGCTTTGATGGGAGATTCAAGATTTTTGGCTTTTTTTTTGAGACAGCATCTTGACCTGTCACCCAGGCTGGAATGCACTGGAGTGATCACAGCTCACTGGCCTCAAGTGACCCTCCTGCCTTGGCCCCTTAAGTGCCAGGGTTACAGGCATGAGCCACCATGCCTGGCAGAAAGTCAAGATTTGGATAAACTTACTTCTTTGCCAAGCCTGTTCTTCAAGTTATTCAGAACTGGGTGTATAACTTGTCCTCATATTTATCTTGTCCCTGCTTTTCGGTTAGCAAGGTTTTAAGTTTTGTTTGTTCTTTTCCTCATGGTATCAGTGAAATACTGATCTATTCTCTGACTAGGGTCAATTTACAAAATTGTCATGGAACTGAGCAAAAGGCCCATGTGGGATAAAAATCACCATTGATGCCACCAGTATTTTTCAAGTTATGGCTTTTGAAGTAAAACAAATTTCAGTAAACAATTCAAAACAAAAAAATTCCTCTGTGTACAACAAAGGAGCACCTGTTATATTTTGAATGCATTCTTCATGTTGCCAGCTTTCTAAACTTGTTTTTTTGATGCCTCAACAGACAGAAGTGAAAATTATGTGCCACTCTTAAGTACATCCAGGTTCTCCTCTACATATTCCCAATGTGGAATGCTGGCTAGCAATCATGGCACTCTCTCAGAAACCAGCCATTGGAAGTTAAAACTTTTGGATTTCAAAAGCTAGTACAGGCTGCTATATTTAACAAAGGAGCAAACCTTCATAAATGGTACAAACTATCTGCCCAACACACTCCTCCATTTTCCAGACCCTTTAATATTGAGTAGTCTAGTCTTGGATTGACTATGGTGGGTTAGGTCTAATCTAAGTATCTTAATAGCTATCTAGGGATAATGAATAAAATTAAATACCACTGGTACCTCAAGTATCGTAATAGAATAAATTTATGAAGACAAGCAGACCAAAGCAACTCAAGATTTTCTACACCTGACTAAATGTAGCTGTAACTTCAAATAATGTGTTACCTATGAAACTTATTATGTACAAATTAGTTCTTGAAGGCAGAAATGGAAACATGTTTAAAAAAAAAAACAACAAAAAACAACAACAACAACAACAACAGTAAGTGTTCAAACAGATCCCTGTTTTGTTATAAAGAACTGGAGCTCTAGGTGGCACCTAGTGGATATCACGAATAAAAATCAAAAATTGGGTGATGATACTCCAACTAAAAAACGCAGCTGCTTTTTAAATTTTAAAAACATACTTTACCATCCTAAATTATAAACTCAAGGCAAGTAGCTTATTATACCAATAAGGACGTGGTGTGATAAATTCTCTCACACAAGTTGTCATCAATCTCGAATAGATAAAAGGCACAGAACCAATTTAATTCTTCCATTGCATTTTAAGGCTTTGTCCCGCTAAGGGTCAACTTGCACTGTGGTTAAATTTATTTTCTCTAAACTCTTCTTTTGAAAGGATCTGTTATAGAGATCCTTTATTCACCTGCTCCTACAGTTCCACATCAAGACTAAAATAAAGATAAAAGAATTAGGGTCTTAGTATTCAAAATGCTTTTAACTGGTGACAAGAAGGAAGAAGCCTATAGTTAAATATCCCAGAAATTTATTTGATGTTTGTTTGAATACATTTTATATAGAAAGATTGGGATTGTTTGCTTTGGATGCCCCTGGTAAATCTCGTGAGGCATTGAACTAGAAAGGGGTGCCAATCTGGAGACATCAGAAATGGAAATCACAAGCCCAATTTTAGAACTATTCTTAAAGATTTGTCTCTAGTGAAATGAGGCCACTCCCTTAAAAATGCTCAAAGTGTTGGAGCTACTGTGTGACAACAGCTGACATTCAGGAGGGCATTTCATGTTCCAATCTGTTAGAACATTTAAATACTTAGAAATAAAAAATATTCAGCTTTGAAGTTTTCAATACTGGAAAACTTTCAAGTCTAGGATTTACAGCCAGGAAGGGCTGCTCTGTGTTCCTTAAATTGGACTCTGTTTCCCACAAAGTTAATCTTCAGCTTTGGCTTCCATTTCTTCTGCATCATCATCTCCATCCACTTCGGCATTTTCTCTTTCAAGCCTCTCCATCTGCCTCGCAAGTTCAGTCTCATCTGTATCTGTGACCACTTTGGGCTGTGGAAGCAGAGTATTATAATTTCAAACTGAAGTAGTAAATACTATAAAAATTTAATTTCAATACTATTACTGCCTAATGTTTTCTCTCTTTAACATTTTTCTAACAACTCTATTATAATATCTGTTTACTTTTGAGTGACATTACTAATAAATTCCATTACATAAATAATAGGTGAAACTTATGAGAATAGTATAGAAAAAGGATGTATGTATTAAAATGGAAAATTATTTTCTGTCATTTTATAAGCTAAAACTGAAAACATGACATAACCCCAGTGGCTGTATCTTTCTTTCTTTCTTTTTTTTTTTTTTGAGATGGAGTCTCGCTTTGTCGCCCAGGCTGGAGTGCGGTGGCCAGATCTCCGCTCACTGCAAGCTCCGTCTCCCAGGTTCACGTCATTCTCCTACCTCAGCCTCCCGAGTAGCTGGGACTATAGGCGCCGCCACCTCGCCTGGCTAGTTTTTTTGTATTTTTTAGTAGAGACGGGGTTTCACCGTGTTAGCCAGGATGGTCTCGATCTCCTGACCTCAAGATCCGCCCGCCTCGGCCTCCCAAAGTGCTGGGATTACAGGCTTGAGCCACTGCGCCCGGCCGGCTGTATCTTTCAAGACCACAAATAGATGTCCTGTTAAAAAAAACCATCTTCCAGGCTCAAACTACTACTTACTAGCTTACTAGTCCTTTCCATAGAAGGAACCATTATATAACATACACACACACACACGTTTCTTTCTTGTTGGACAAGGAAAAGACAGGAGATGACTTTTTTTTTCCCAATTGTGAGATCAAATTTTAGACACGCCACATCCAAATTCAAACAATAAAAAAACTTCTCATTTATATTGTTTATTCCCTTCCTCCTGGCTGGGGGTGGGGGGTGACCCCTAAAACCATTAGTAATCAAAGGCCTGAATGACCATCCTACAATATGACATTCCAAGGCTGACAGCTCTTATTTACCTACAAGAACTCCTTTTAGAAACCTCCTGAGTCATTATTAAAAATGAATCTATTGATCTCACCTCCATTTGAACATTGAACACACCCCTCTTTTCCTCAATCTTTTCTTTGATAACAGCCATAGCTTGGCTGAGGACAGAAAGGCCTTCTGTTCTCTCCAGGGTTGTTGTAGTCATTACATACCGAGGAGGAGCTATTAGATTAATCTAAAAGAGAAAGACAAAAATTCAATTATGAATGTACCTATAGAACCCACAACTATTAGGATGCTTGAGATTTTATTAATCTGCTGTGTTAACAAATCACCCCAAAACGTAATTGCCAATTCTACAGGACAGAAATTTAGGGTCCTACAGAATTGGCAATTACGTTTTGGGGTGATTTGTTAATGTAGCAAAAGCAAATCAATACAGGGATCTAATGCAGTATACACAGTCCACTGCAATACTGAATACAAAGAATTATCATTTCTGGGTTACATTTGGTGGCTAAATTAACCGCAATTATCATCAGTATAATGGATAATTTGTCTCTGAACTAAACTGATGGAAGAATCCTTCTACAAGATTCTGAGTTACAGTCATCCAGTTAATTTTATCACTAATGAAAGATTCTGATCAAACCTCATAAAATTTGTATGTGTACAGATGGAAGAAAGTGTTACTCTTTTTTTTAAAGTACTATCAGTATTTTGGGCACAGCAACTCTTTATTGTAAAGGAGGTCTGGCATCGCTGGCTTTCTACCAATAGAAATCTCTATCCACTGTGACACTAACAGAAGAGACCAAAAAAGCCTAAACATAAATCACAAACATCTAGAAATATTACCAAGAACCACTGCTCAATTTTAAGAGCAAAAAAACCCACTTTTGTTATGAAACGTGATTAAAAAAAAAATCGAAACAAAGATCAAAGATCCTATTTGGTTTAGGTGGGCATTTCAGTTGGGAGGGAGACAACTGACAACTCACCTTAATGGGCATGTTTTCTGTAGAACAATTCAAACCTGCTCTTAGGGCTTCTTTTACAGCATCAATGCCTTCATAACCATAACAAGCCACTTCAATATCTACAATTACAAAAGTTCAAAAGTTGATACCAAAAAATGCAAAAAATACTTAAAAGTTTAAAGGAAATCAAACATGTGGCAGATATACTAGTATTCAAATACCCTGAATCCAACCTCTCTATACTGCAGTTCCTTATTTATAAAATGGAGGTAAGGAGGAGTGTGGTAAAGATGGAATGTTAACAGTAACTGCAATTTATCTAAAACAGTTCAGAAATTGTATTCCCCTTTGACTCAGAAATTCTACTTTTAGGAATCTGTCTTCAAGAACATTTGTGTAAATGGGTAAGTATGTATAATATAAGGGTGCTAATTTGTAGCTTTTTTTTGTAACTGTGAGAAAACTGGCACAACCTACATGTTCATCAAGAGGGGACTGGTTTATGTTAAGGTTTATCTGTTCTATGAAACATTACCTAGCATAAGAAAGAATGAGAAAGATTCCTATGTTCTACAATGGAAGGGTACCTATGATACACTGGGTGGAAAAGGCTAGTTGGAGAAAATTCTGCATGGTATGTCCCATCTTTGTAAACATTTGGAATATTTTAAAGTATGCACTAAAACAAAACAATCAAAACCCCTCTATTTAAAAAAAGGGCTACCTCTAGGTTAGCTGAACTCACAAGACTGTTTCTACTTGTGTCAATATATAAATTTTATGATTCAGAAGCCAAAATAATTTCTTAAGCTTCTGTTATAAAAAACAAACATTTAGAAAAATTTATAGATGTTGATGTAGCAACATACACTTTGGTAAGTCTCATTATTTAATAGCTTTTTTGATGCATGCAAAATATTGTAAAAATCATTTAGAAAATCATTTACCTGCTCGAATTTTGACAGCCTGTGGGGTCAAGCGCCTATTAATGTTATTAATGAGTACTTCCCGTTCATCTTCATTCAAATCTAAACTATCCAAAATAGATGGGTCTCTGGTCAAAAACATAAATAAATAACAAAAGGTCAAGGTTATATTACTGATAAATGTGAAACCAAACACCATGGAACAATGCATATAATAATTAAGCACAGGCTTTAGTGTCACAACTAGAATTCAAATCTTAGCTTTGCACTTATACCCCAACTGGTTATTAGTGAAATCAACATTTTAGTGATCTGACTAGAACAAGCAATTTAATGCCTAACACATCTAATATTCTACTATAATTGATTACTTCCATGCAATTAGCTGTCCCTGCCTCAAGGAGTTTATTATCTAGCTTGAATAGAAAAAAAAAAATGGAAAAAATTTTAAATGTAACAGTACATCTGTGGGCATCAGGAGAGGAAGGTATTACTTCTAGTTAATGAGGTCAGGAAGGGCTTCATGCAAAAAGTAGCATTTCATCTGACCTTCCTAAGTGCCACAGGACAGGGACCAGGGTCTTATTAACTGGCATGTTTGTTGAATGAGTGAACAGATGAAAATATGAAATAAGACTAAAAGAGGAGTAGCACTGTAAAAAGTAAGGTAGAACTATTGTAAAAAAGTTATGATACATAGGGCTGGGCACCAGTGGCTCATGCCTGTAATCCCAGCACTTTGGGAGGCTGAGGCAGGAGGATCACAGGAGACCTGGAGTTCATAGACCAGCCTAGACAACAGAGCAAGACCTCCATCTCTATTAAAAAGAAAAAAAGAAAGTTATGTCATATAAAAAAGGAATAGCATGAGCAAGCTTCAGGCTTAATAAGCAAGGGGTCTTGTTAGTAATAAAAGGCAAGAGAATTTGGGTAGAGGGAACTTTTACTCAGCTAACAAAGTAACAAGAAGACAAACCAACATAAATGCCTACGAAACAAGATGACAAACAGAAAATGGGCAAATGAGGTGAACAGATGTTTCATAGAAGAAATACAAATGGTCAATAAACATGAAAAACTGTTGACCGCTCCAACAATCAGGAGTAAGCAAATCAAAAGATACTACTGTGAATTCATTAGATTAGAAAAAGGAGAAAAAAAAATCAGATATATACCAAATTGTGGCAAGGATGAGGGGAAATAGGAATACTTATACAAATGCTAGAGGGAATATAAATTGTAGAATCAATTTGAAGAGTAATTTGGTGAAACCAAGTCAGTTTAAAGATATATAATCAATTCTATGACCCAACAATTCCACTCCTAGGCATATATATTAGAAACTCTGAAACAACTACATATAGAGACACATACGCTATTCATCACAGCCCTGTTTGACAAATGGGACAAAAGGGAAAATTACCTAAACAACTCTAATAGAGAAACAGATAAAGAATATTCTCACAATGAAATACTATACAGAGATTAATATGGATCAAGTATACATCTATCAATGTGGGGGCATCCTGCTTAGTAACAGCCTTATATGTAAAAATGCAAGCTACAAAAGATACAATAGGTTACATTTTAAATAACGATTATAGACACATACATGTAGTAAAACAATAAAAACAAATGATATTGACACATAATAATTTCAGAATAGTGGTTATCACTAATAAGTGAGGAAAATAAGTCTGGAAAGGTAAAACATTGTTTCCAACTATGTGAGAAATTTTATGTAATTAAAAAAAAATGCACAGAACTAGCATTAGTTAAATCTGGACAGTCCCTACATGAATGAAGAAAAGAGTGCTAAGGAAAAGGGAGTAACACACATGCCAAGGCTTAGTGGTAACAAGAGGTTGCTGGAGCTAGAAGTTAAAGAGGTAACTAAAGAGGCCAGATGATGACAGTTGAGAGAAATTAAGAAATGTACTGAGGACTGCAGGACAGAAATATAAAGTTGTGTTTAATGGCTAATAGTGCCAACTCTGCTGGAGCCAGAATGCATGCGTCTGAATACTGCCTGGCTCTATGACTTGTTAGCTGTGTGACCTTGAACAAATTACTTAATCTCAGCTTCAATTTCTTCAACTGTAAGAAAAGGATAATAATAGCATTTATACCATACGTTGTTAGAATTATATAAACGTTAGTTATCATTATTACTATTCCCACCTTTTCTACCATATGATATACCAAAAAAAAAATAATAATAATAAATAAAAATAAATAAAAAGTCACATGAGAATAAACTTGAAGGGATTTGGAACCCCAGATGAGTTGGCTTGTTGGGAGACTCTTAATGGTCCTGGGTCCTACTTATTCTCTTTTTTTCCCCCCTCTACCCCTTAACGTTTAGGAAGGAGTGGGAGGTAAAGAGACAAGTGTAGAGAACTGAAAGGGTCTGGCTTTTTTTTTTTTTTAAGAGACAAGGTCTCACTCTGTCATCTAGGCTAGAGTGCAGTAGTGCAATCATAAATCACAGCTCACAGAAACCTCAAACCACTGGACTCAAGTGATCCTCCTGCCTCAGCCTCCCGCCTCAGCCTCCCAAGTTGCTGGGACTACAGGCACATGCTACCACACCTGGCTACTTTTAATTTTTTTTTTTTTTAGAGATGGCGGTCTTGCTATGCTGCCCAGGATGGTCTCCAACTCCTGGCCTCAAGCAATCCTCCCACCTCAGCCTCCCATAGTGCTGGGATTACAGGCATGAGCAACCACGCACAGCCAAGTGTGGCTGTTAAAAGCAGAGAACGCAGTCTTTGCTCCAAGAGAAAGTACAGGAAAAGCTGAGAAGTGTGTTTTATAGTATAAATGGAAGAAACCAGAGATATTTTTATGCTGATGGAGCAAAACCAATAAAGGGAAAGGTGACCCAAGAGAAAAAGTGACTGATAGAGATCTCTGAGCAATGGCTGGGCATAGGTGGCAAGATTAGTTTGAGAGCAAGAAGGACACAAATTCCAGTGACAGCAGCATAGGAAGAAATGACAGGTGGGACAGAGATATGTAAGTTTGTTGAGATAGCAGAAAAGTAGTTCTTGTGCAATGGTTTCTATTTTCTTTATAAAATAAAACAGGTAGTTAGCATACCAGCCAAGAGGCAGGGAACAGGGATAGAGTGGTTTTCCGAGGAAGAACATGGAAAAGCTCTAAAACAGCCACTATAGAAGAACTGACCAGGAGCAGAGAGAATGTGGAATAGCTAAGGCTGGAGACCATGAATATGCAGTAGACCAACCTGCAAGACTGTGATTTTTCCTAGCAGCACTCTACAAGTACAGAGAAGGCCGGAACATCGATCCAAGGCTGGATGTATCAGAAGGAAAAACAGGGCAAAAGCTCATAATAATGGCAAAAAAGTCGTTGAAATGATGGATCATGGTGTGCCTATGTTGGATAAGAAAGAGAAGGCAGGAAATGGTGAAAAGACAGGGAGAAAAAAGGTTTGGAATCAGAGCCTAACATACAGAATTAAGATGACAAATAATAGGACCAACTGAGAGCTAGATGAATAGGAGGCTGGGGCAAAAGAACAGAAAGTGTGAATTAAAGATTTTAGTGACAGAGCAAATCCTGGTGATAGTAAGGCCCAGGCTAAGGCTACATAGAAGACTGGGTAAAGTGGTGTGGGCTGCAAGTCAAAGGAGAGTCAAAAGAGGTAGAGCAAACAAGAGGTTATAGTTTTTGGTGACACATGCTCTTTAGTCCTATAGCCACTTAGGACAATAACTATGAAAGGAAAATTTGTGAGATAAACCATATGGTTTATGAATCTACATAACTATGATACATAAAACTACACAGACTTGACCATATAGGATTGGCCCATTTATTGGCCAACACAAAATATTTTAGTCTAAAATTGGCAAGTACTTTATATATGGATGCTGTGCTGTTAAATATCAGGCTAAGAGTTGTGATATCAAGGTAGAAGGAGAGTCAAGAAAGCATTCTTACGAGACTGCATGCTTAAATGCATCATAGGCACCATATCCAGGTCTCTTGTACTTGTCATCAAAGACCCAGGCAGTCCTCTGGAATAGGCTTTCCAGCTGCTCATCCTTGGTGTATTCTAACACCTCAGCAACATGACGAAGAATGCTATAAACCTAGAAATAAAATGAAAAGCTCAACAATTCAAAGATAATGGATCTATAAAAAATAAATATTTTTACATTTTAGTAAATAACATAATTTGACTACAGAAATTCCTTAACAACAAAAGATCTCCATATAAGTTCTTTCTCCATAGGGAAATATTCACTTTAAATGGGTATAAAATGTAGAGACAGTATACAATTTAGGGTCCTAAGACCTGGATCAAGTCTTGACAATAACGCAGTATCTCTGAACTTGTTTCCTCCTCTGGAAAAAGAAGATACTAGTATCTCTCCTTACTACAGAGAGTGCTCGCATAGATCAAATATACAAAAACCACACACTATAAATGGAAAACGGTTATACAAATACAAGTTGTTATTATTACTTCATGAGGACAGAATCAGGATTAAAAGCTTTTTTAAATTATTTTTCTGTAATCTTATCCACCTGCCAAACTTTTTCTTACCTCCTAAAATTAACATAGGGTGCAGAGAAAAGTATTAAAAGGTCTTCATCATAGTTACACATAAAATTGAGTGAGAAAAGGTACTGACATTGAATAAGTCTTCCATTTTAACATCTCAATAAGATCTATTAACACACTCATTTTAACAATATCCCAAGGAGACAAAAAAATACGGAATTTTCCCAGAAAAGTGCTTCTCAAAAGTTAGTGGGACCTGACAGTCTGTATTTCTAAAAAATATGTGATGCCAATGCTCTTAGTTCAGAGACTACATTCTAAGTGGTAAGGTCCTAGAGTTCATTAAGAAGAGATTTTACTGACAGTGTTTTCAAATGTGTAAACCACACTGCATATCTGTAAATACATCATTAAAACAAAGGAAATGATTTGCTTTTAGACCTTCATTTTCTCTCTTACTGGGATTAAGCAAAATTTTTTTAAATCTCTTCACTGAAACTTTTTTTTTTTTTGATATTTTATCTTGAAGACAGAAACACTCATAGCAGAAAAGAACAGACACCAGAGAAGGGCAAAGAAAACAGAAGCAATACAAACAGTACCACTAAGAACTGAGGATAGGCTGGGCACACTGGCTTACGCCTGTAATCTCAAACATTCCGGGAGGCAGAGGCAAGGGTATCGCTTGAGCCCAGGAGGAGGTGGTTGCAGTAAGCTGAGATTGCACCACTGCACTCCAGTCTGGGCGAGACTTTGTCACACACACACACACACACACACACACACACACACACACACAACTGAGGATGTAGAGGATGAAGGATAACTTAAACAGGGCCTGAGAAAAGAGAAATACTGACAGAAGAAATGTGAAGAAATTAAATGGCTATCTTTGCTTTGCTGGTGCTTACTGTGGATGACAAGTAGGAAGTAACAGCAAAAATAAGAAAAAAAGTAAAAAGAAATAATCCTAACACGCTAGTGGAGGGGGAAAAAAACCAAAACTAGTAACAGCCTCTGCCTTGCTTTCCTGGATTCACAGACATTTTATAAACCCCTGTTCATTTTTAACATATAACAGCTGGCTGTCTCTGTTACCCTTATCCCAGAACAGGGTTGAAAATCAAGAACTGTATTTTGGCCAAGCGCATTAGCTCACTTCTGTAATCCCAGCACTTTGCGGGGCTGAAGCTCAAGGATCACTTGAAGCTCAGGGTATGAGACCAACCTGGACAAAATAGCAAGACCTCAATTCTATTTAAACAAACAAACAAAAAAACCCCGTATTTTATGAGGCATTCCAATTGGAAACAAGTTAAACCAGTTGAAGTCACCCACAGTTAATTTAACCTAAAATGGCTTCAAAACACTTCTAGTATTGATTTGAGAATATCAGATCATAAGCAATACTTTAAGGTAGCAGCAGTATGAGATGAAAAAACAAAACAAAACACCATAGTCATACTCTTTTGAAATTAAGATTTCAAATTATTTATTAAACTCACAGATAGTGGACTAATTTGACTCAAAGATCAACTTACAGTTTTCGATTTTGTGAATTTGTCTTCACATTTGATTGCTTCCTCTGGAGAAACTCTTCTTTTTGACAAATCAATATATCCTGTACAAAAAAATTTTGAAAAACTTATCTCTGTCCAGGTGCCACTGCACTACTGTAACCGGCTTTGAAGACCAAATTAAGTGTTTGATTGGCATACTTACAATTATTTCCTACTAAAATCATATCAACAAAATACTGCATAAGTATTACAAGGCTGAGTATCCCTCATCAGAAATGCTTGGGACCAAAAGTGTTTTGGATTTCAGATTTTGGAATGTATGCAATGTATTTACTAGTCAGAGCATCCTGAATCTGAAAATCCAAAATCTGAAATGCTCCAATGAACATTTCCTTTGAGTGTCACGTTGATGCTCAAAAAGTTTCAGATTTTGGAGCATTTTGGATTTGGGGATAAGGGATACTCAGTCTGTACAAGACGAGAGATTCTGAATTGTTTTCAGAAATACATTTTTATTATCAGGTAATTATATATTCTCCATTACCTTACTGGAGAGAACTAATAATTTTCAATTATCCAAATGAAAGCTAGTCAAAATGCCTATCTTTCCCCTATTTCTTCCTTTTCCTTCTCCAGAATAGGAATTCACTAAGATGTTCATTTAGTTTAAGGAAAGAGGCTATCCTCACAGAAGATACACACACACACCCACACACACACTCACATACTGAACAAATTAAAACTACCTAATCTACTGTATTACTATCATATACAAGTAACTATGTTACTTGTTGGTGCTTATATATGTTAGGTGCTTAAACATCTCCTCGAACCCTCACAACAATCCTGCATGGTAGATTATCATCCTATTTCCCACAGCCCCACCTCTTTTTAACCTGAAGAAACTAAAACCCACGAGAAGTTAAGTAACTTGCCAAGGTCAAGTAGCCAAAAAACGGCTGAAACCTACAAACCTGCACCTGGCAATGACTTCCAGTACAATGCTGAGTAACAGCGTGATAGTGAATGTCTTCTTTTCAATACTGGAGGACATCAAGTCTGTGGCGTTTTTCTAGACACTCTTTTATCAGATTAGGAAATTCCCTTTCAGTTTTTGTTTGCTGACTTTTTATTATGAATTGGTGACAAATTTTGTCAAATGCTCTTTCACATCTATTAAAATGGTGATAATTTTCCTCCTATATTCTCTTCATATACACTGATTTTATTTCAGATTCTGAGCATTGTTTCATTAAAAATGGTATGACTTACATATAGTGTACATACACCACTTTTAGTGTTAAGTTCTTTGTGTTTAAAAAAAAAGAACAGTCATTTAACCACCACCAAAATCAAGTTCCATCACCCCTGAAGCCACTAAAAACTGGATACAAGTTTCTTTGTGAAAATAAATTCTCCTAGAAATGGCACAGCTGCGTTATACATTAAGTACATGTTAATTTTAACTGCCAAACTTTCCCAAAGTGAATGCGGCACTCTGCATTCCCATGAGCAATGTGGAGCAGTTAGAACTGCTCCATGTCTCTCAACTGATTTTTAAAAAGTCAGTCTATTGACTGTGCAGTGGCATCTCACTGTGGTTTTAATTTGCATTTTCCTAATGACTAATGATGTTCAATATCTTTTCATGTACATATTTGCTATCCAATTATCTTCTTTGGCAAAGTGTCTATTCAAAACTTTTGCTCCTTTAAAAATTGATGGTTTAGATACAGGTTTTGTTTTTGGTTTTCTTTTTTTGAGATGGAGTCTCACTCTGTCGCCAGACTGGAGTGCAGTGGCGCAACCTCAGCTCACTGCAAACTCTGCCTCCTGGGTTCAAGTGATTCCCCTGCCTCAGCCTCCTGAGTAGCTGGGACTACAGGCATGCATCACCATGTCCACTAATTTTTTGATTTTAGTAAAGATGGGGTTTCACCATGTTGGCCAGGATGGTCTCGATCTCCTGACCTCATGATCTGCCCACCTCTGCCCACCTGCTGGGATAAAAGGCGTGGGCCACTGCTCCCAGTCTATATACAGGATTTTTTTAGGTTGTTCAAGAGTTTTTAAAATATGCTGGTTTGTCTTTTTATTCTCTTTACAGTGTCTTTAAAGAACATAAGTTCTTAATTTTGATAAGGTTCAATTGATCAATTTTTCCTTTCATGAATAACACTTTTAGTGTGCTATCTAAGAAATCTTTGCCTAATCCAAGGTCAGAAAGATTCCTATGTTTTCTTCTAGGGGTATTTAGAAGTTTACATTTACATCTATGATTCATTTTAAGGTAACTTTTGTATAAGGTGAGGTGTTTGAATTGAGTTTCTTTTTTGCATATGGACATCCAGTAGTCCCAGCACCATTTGTTAAAAAGATAATTTTTTTCTTTGATCAGCTGCTTTTGTACTTCTGTTAATTAACTGATCATATAAAAGCACACATAAACTTAAAAAAAAATTTTTTTTAAATAAAAAGAAGTGAGAAACAACAACAAAAGAGGTGGGGTCCTGCTATGTTGCCTAGGCTAGTCTTGAACTCCTGGGCTCAAGTGATCCTCCCACCTAGGCCTCCCAAAGTGCTGAGGTTACAGGCCTGAGCCACCATGCCCAGCCAACATAAAGTTATGATTGTTAAACCAAACTGGCATTCCATATATTCCACTTGGTCATGCTTTATTATCCTTTTTAAACATTGTTGGATTTGAAAAACATATTTTATTAATTGTTTTATCTATGCTGATCACATATTTGGTCAGTAATTTGCTTTTTTACAAAAACATGTCTTTGTCGGGTTTTCTTATCAGGGTTATGGTGGCCTCATAAAATTAGTCATGCACTGCATAACATTTCAGTAAACAATGGACTGCATATATAGCAGTAGTGCTGTAAGATTATAATACTGTATTTTTACTGTACCCTTTCTGTGTTTAGGTACACAAATATTTACCATTGCGTTACAAGTACCTAATCAGTACAGTAACATGCTGTACAGGTTTGTAACCTAGGAATAATAGACTATACTAAACAACCCATGTGTGTATGGGCTATACTATCAAGATCTATATAAGCAGCACACTCTATGATAACTGCATGATGAGACATTTTTCAGAATGTATCCTTGTCATTAAGCACCATGTTACTGTATTGACTGTATTTTGGAAGTGTTCCCACCTCCTCAATTTTTTTTTTTTTGTGGGAGACACAGTCTTGCTCTGTTGCTCAGGCTGTAGTACAGCAGTATGATCACAGCTCACTACAGCCTCAAACTCCTGGGCTCAAGCCGTCCTTCCACCTCAGCCTCCCAAGTAGCTGGAACTACATTACAGGTACACACCACCACACCCAGCTAATTTTTAAAAATTTTTATAGAGATGGGGTCTCCCTATATTGCCAGGCTGGTCTTGAACTCCTGACCTCAAGCGATCCTCCTGTCTCAGCATCCGAAATTGCTGGGATTACAAGTGTAAGCCACCATGCCTGGCCTACCTCCTTAACTTTCTGAAATTGTATTATGACTCATATTATTTCTGCCTTAAATGTCTGATACAACTCATCAATTTAACCATTTGGCCTACAGTTTTCTTTTTTTTGAGACAGGGTCTTAGTCACCCAGATGGAGTGTAGTGGCGTGATCTTGGCTTACTGCAGACTTGTTCTCCTGGGCTCAAGCAATCCTCCAACCTCAGCTTCTCTGGGACTGACTTACAGGTGCACAACACCATGCCTGGGTAATTTTTCTATTTTCTGTAGAGACAAGGTTTTGTCATGTTTCCACGCTGGTCTTGAACTCCTGGGCTCAAGCAATCTGCCCACCTCAACCTCCCAAAGTGCTGGAATTATAGACATGAACGACTGTGCCTGGTCAGGACCGAGTTTTCTTGATGACAAGGTTTTTTTTACAATAAATTCAATTTCCCTAACATATAGGACACTCGAAATTTCTATTTTAAATTGTGTCAGTTTCAGTAAGTAAAATTTTGCAAGGAATTCACTAATTTCACCTAATTTGTTGAGATGATTAGCATAAAATTGGTAATGATATTCCCTTATCAGCCTTTTAATGACTGTACCATCTGCAGTGATAGCCCTGTTCTCATTCCAGAGATTGGTAATTTGTGTTCTCTTTCCTTTTCTTCATCAGCCTAACTAGGGGTTTATCAATTTTGCTCTTTTTTAAAAAAACAAAAAGCAAGTTTTTAACTTTGTTACTGTTCTCTGATTTTTTGATACTCTATTTCATTGATTATCTTATACTTCTTATTTCTTTTATTCTACTTAAGAGTTTACCTTTCCCTTCTTTTATTTTCTAAAATGAAAGTCTAGGTAACTGTTTCAGATCTTTATTCTTTTCTAATATAAGTAATTAAAGCTATAAATTTTCCCCTAAGGCTTCAATATATGAATTATTTGGAAGGGCTTATTTAATATTACAAACTTTTCTCTCCCAAGATATAATGACACTGATTTCAAAATTAGTTCCAGTGTGATCAGAGAACATATTTGTATTCCAACCCTTTGAAATTTATTTAGAGTTGTATTAATATTATAGCTCACCTTATTGTCTATCTTGGTGAATGTCATACACACTTGAAAATAATGTGTATTTTACCTTTTCTGGGTGCAGTGTTCTAAGTATCAAACAAATCAAGGTCTTTGGTGATCTAATTGTTTCATCAATTGTTCAGAGCTTGTTCAAACTTCCAACTATGATTATAGATTTTTCTATTTCTCTCTTGAATTCTTTCAATTTCTGCTTTATACTTTGAACTCTATTATTAGGCACATGCACAGTGATGACTACTGTTTTCCTTCTAACAAACTGACCCTTTATCATTACAAAATATCCCTGTTTAAATCTGAAAATACTGTGTCTTTAAATCTACTTTATCTAATATTAAGACACTGTCTCCTTAAGGTATTATCTGCATAATATATCTTTTTATATCCATTTATTTTCAACCAAGTATGTCTCTTGTAGACAGCATTATCATTGAGTCTTGCTTTTTAATTCATCCTAACAATCTCTGCCTTTTAGCTGGAATATTTACCTGATTTACATTTAATTACTGATATAAATGAATTCAGTTATATCAATAACTGAATAACTGATTAACTGAATACCTACATTTTAGATATTTGTTTTCTATTTGTTCTTTCTGGTTTTTGTTTTGTTCTTTTGAGTTTTCTTTTAGGTTAATGTTTTCTAGAATTCCATTTTAATATATCTTTGGCTTTTACAATAGTCTATCTTTGTATTTTACTTACTTATTTCTAGAGACAGAGTTTCACTATGCTGCCTGGGCTGGTCTTGAACAACTGGTCTCAAGTGACTCTCCCACCTCAGCCTCCCAAACAGCTGTGACTACAAGCACAGACCACTGCAATTGGCTTATTTAATGGTTATTCTAGAATTTACAATATACATACTTAACTTTTTAGAGTTAATTTTACTACTGCACATAAAATGTAAGAATCGTTAAGAATCATATAGATCTATTTACCCCACACCTCCTGGCCTTTGTGATTAAGTTGTCAAGTGTACTAAGTCTGCTTTAAACAGTATTCTGTTTTCTTAGCTTCTATACTTAACTATTTGGCATCCATTAATCACAGAGCCAACTGTATTAACTATATATTTATTATTAGGAGTAACTAAATATTTTCTTATTTTCTGTATCCTTGAGGCTCTGATATTTGTGGAGAGACTGCCCCTCCATCAGGTGGGGAGGAGTCAGCAAAGGGCTTGCTTGGGAGCATGCCTTTCTTATGCAGAGCAGCCAATCTGGAGCCCATAAATTCACACACCAAGTCAAAATTCTCCCTGTTGTAAGTCAAGGGCCAGGTATTAGACAAGCAGGGCAGTCCTTATGCCCCAAGGCCCGCCAAAAGCATTCAAACTAGCCAACTGTAAGCCGTTTAAGCTGCTCTGCTTTGCTTTTCCTGCAGAAACTCCAATAAAAGCTCTGACCTACTTTTTCCCCTAGTTCCTTGTGACTCCCGACTAAAACTGGTGCTTCCCCATGTGGCCCTGCATGGCATATGAGGCCCCCTTCTCTCAGGCAATGTAAGTAGTAAAAGTTTTCAAGGACATTGGCCTGTGTCATCACTCAGTCACCTCTGTAGATTACAATCCCACGGGCACAAATGAGACAAATAGTTAAACGTATTTTTTAAAGAAACTAAGAAGGGCAAAAATAGTCTTTTACATTTACCTATGTATTTTCCATGTCAGGTCATCACATCTCTTCAGTTTAAGTAACTTCCTTTACCTCTCTCTTTTTTTTTTTTTTTTTTTTTGAGACAAGGTCTGGTTCTATCGCCCAGGCTGGAGTACAGTGGCACGATCTTGGCTCACTGCAGCCTCTGCCTCCTGGACTCAAACCATCCTCCTACCTCAGCCTCCCGAGTAGCTGGGACTACAGGGCGCACCGCCACGCCCAGCTAATTTTTGTATTTCTTGTAGAGACAAGGTTTTGCCATTGCCCCAGCTGGTCTTGAATTTGTGAGTTCAGGTAACGTGCCCACCTTGGCCTCCCAAAGTGCTGGGATTACAGGTGCAAGCCACCACGCCTGGCCACGTCTTTAGTTTCTATTTACCTAAAAATGTCTTCATTTTGACCTTCATTGTTGAATATTACCTTTAGATACACAATTCTGGTTTGAGTGCTTTAAAGACATCATTCAGTGCTCTGGCCTCCATTATTTCTAGTATGAATACCATAGTAATTTGTATCACTGTTCTTCTGTAGGTAATGCATCCTTTTCCTTGGGCTACTTTCAAGATTTTTCTCTTCACCTTTTATCCTCAGTATTAATAGTCTGATGTACCTGGATATGATCTTAATAACATTTATCATGCTTAAGAGTTGTAGAGTTTCTTCAATTTGTAAATTTGTGTTTTTCTCCAACAAATAAGGGAAACTGTTAGCCATTATTTCTTCAAATCTATTTTCTGTTCTCTCTCCTCTTTCATTTCTTTTATTTATATGTACATATATATTTTGTTTTTTTGTTTTTTTTTTTTGAGACAAGAGTCTCACTCTGTTGCCCAAGCTGGAGTGCAATGGCGTCATCTCAGCTCACTGCAACCTCTGCCTCCCAAGTTCAAGCGATTCTCCTGCCTCACACTCCTAGGTAGCTGGGATTACAGGTGCATGCCACCACACCCGGCTAAATTTTTTACTTTTGGTAGAGATGGGTTTTTGCCATGTCGGCCAGGCTGGTCTTGAACTCTCGATCTCAAGTGATCTACCCGCCTTGGCCTCTCAAAGTACTGTGCTGGGATTACAGGCATGAGCCACCGTGCCTGGCCTTAGAATTTATATTTAGTCATGCACTGCATAATGATATTTTGTTGAACACTGAATTGCATATACAATGGTGGTTCCATAAGACTATAATGGAGTTGCAAAATTCCTATTGCCTAGTGATGCAGTGCATTTAGCTTTTATAAATTTGGTGTTACTTAAGTGTACAGTGTTTCTAAAGTCTACAGTAGTGTAATGTCCTAGGCCTTCACACCTACTCATCATTTACTCACTAACTCACCCAGAGCAACTTTCAGTCCTGCAAGCTCCATTCATGGTACGTGCCCTACATAGGTATACTATTTTTTTATCTTTTCTACTGTATTTTTACTGTACCCTTTGTGTATTCTGTGTTTAGATACACAAATACCTTTGTGTCAACTGCCAACAGTATTCAATACAGTAACAGGTTGTACAGGTTTGTAGCTTAGGAGCAACAGGCTATACCATATAGCCTAGGTGTGTAGTAGGCTATACATCTAGGTTTAAGTAGACTCTATGAAGCTTGCACAACAAAATTGCCTAATGATACGTTATCTCAGAATGTATTCTTGTCATTGACACTTGGCTGTGGTTCTTTGTGGAAGTTTCTAGTTTCTCTTTCACTTTGTACATTCTTTTTTTTTTTTTTGAGACAGAGTCTCACTCTGTCACCCAGGCTGGAGTGCAGTGGCACGATCTCGGCTCACTGCAAGCTCTGCCTCCCAGGTTCCTGCCATTCTCCAAGTAGCTGGGACTACAGGTGCCCGCCACCATGCCTGGCTAATTTTTTGTATTTTTAGTAGAGATGGGGTTTCACCGTGTTAGCCAGGATGGTCTTGATCTCCTGACCTCGTGATCCACCTGCCTCGGCCTCCCAAAGTGCTGGGATCACAGACATGAGCCACTGCGCCCGGCCTTGTTCATTCTTTACAAGCATATTTCCTTAATGTGCTTGAGCAGTTTATAATGTCTGCCTTAAAATCCATGTCTGGTAGTCCCAATACCTGGATCATCTCTGGGTCAGTCTCCACTGGTTGCTTTTCTCTTCTGTATGAGTCATATTTTCCTATTTATTTGTATGGTTAGCAATTTTACATTGTATCCTGGACCTGTGGCAAAGACTCTGGATTCCTGTATGTTCCTCTTCAGAACAGATTTTGGCTGGGTGTGGTGGCTCACGCCTGTAATCCCAGCACTTTGGGAGGTCAAGGCGGGTGGAACATAAGGTCAGGAGATCAAGACCATCCCGGCCAACATGGTAAAACCCCATCTCCACCAAAGACACAAAAACTAACTGGGCGTGCTGGTGCATGCCTGTAATCCCAGCTACTCCGGAGGCTAAGGCAGGAGAATCACTTGAACCACGGAGTCGGAGGTTGCGGTGAGCCGAGATCGCGCCACCACACTCTAGCCTGGTGACACAGCGAGACTCCATCCCCCACCCCTCCCCCCCCCGCAAAAAAAAAGAACACAGATTTTTTTGTTTTAGCAGGCAGTCAGCATCTGAACTCAAAACTATAAGCTCTGTCTCCCCAGATGGTAAGCAACTGAAATATGTTCAGATTTTTTCCTTATTAGGCTACTTGGAGCCCACCCTGTGTTTCAGTAGTTCAGGGATAAACCAGAGATTTGGGAAGAATTTATACACAGACTTAGGGGCTCTCCCCTTGTGCCTGCCTCCTTTCTCTAACCCTCACCACTACCACCACCAGTTTCCATCTACTATGGTTGTCAAGAACTCTCGCCTCCAGTTCTAAAGCCAGTAAGACCGTAAGTTTTCCGCCAGAATCTTAAATGCCCAGCTTGAAGCTGTCTTCAGCATGTACTTAGGTAAAAAAAAAAAAAAAGGGTGTAAAACAGAAAACATATCCTTTTTTTTTTTTTGAGACGGAGTCTCGCTCTGTCGCCCAGGCTGGATCTCAGCTCACTGCAAGTTCCGCCTCCTGGGTTTACGCCATTCTCCTGCCTCAGCCTCCCAAGTAGCTGGGACTACAGGTGCCCGCCACCACGTGTGGCTAGTTTTTTGTATTTTTAGTAGAGATGGGGTTTCACTGTGTTAGCCAGGATGGTCTCGATCTCCTGACCTCGTGATCCACCCGTCTTGGCCTCCCAAAGTGCTGGGATTACAGGCTTGAGCCACCAGGCCCGGCCAACATATCCTTTCTTGTAAGTGTCAACTCACCTTCAAATTTTCAATTTTGGCCTGCTTTTGGCTGCTTCTCATTGTCTTTAGGTAGTTATTTTTCATACTTGTTCAGGGTTTATGGCATTTATGTCGAAAGGCTTATCTAGTAGGACCTAATTCTCTAGTAAAATGAATTCTCTCTACAGGCTCTTTTGCACTTTGCTCTTTTCCTCATCCTATCCTGGAGATCTTCCATATCAGAATACAGAATATTCAGATCTCATTTGCATAAAATTGCATTGCATGCGTTTGTACTGATTTATTTAACCAGTCCCCATTTTGGTCATTTCCTGGTTCTAGTTAATGCCATACAAACAAATGCTATGGAAATAGCTCTACATGTATCTACTGTACGTAAGCAAGAATGCCATTCCATATTTTTTCTGATTGCAACTAAAAACATATTTGATTCCTCCTTTTGTATATATTTCATACAATAGAAAAAGAAGGCTGAGCACAGTGGCTCACACCTGTAATCCCAGTACTTTGTGAGGCCAAGGCAGGAGGATCGCTTGAGCCCAGTTCAAGACTAGCCTGGGCAACATAGTGAGACCCCATCTCTACAAAGAAAGTTAGCTGGGCAGGCTGGCACATCCCTATAGTTCCAGCTACTTGGGAGGACTGCTTGAGGAACACTTGACCAGAAGAGTTCAAGGCTGCAGCGACCTATGATCACACCACTACACTGCAGCCTGGGTGACAGAGCAAGATCCCAACCCTTAAAAAAAAAAAAAAAAACAAACGAAGTACAAGATTAGACACTATTTTAGGTACTACTAGGATAGTGATGCGAAGACTTATGTAAATTTAACAAATAGTCTCAAAGTAGTTTAATAATTTTGGGTGGGGCTATAGCTAAGTCACAGCAAAACATTTAAAACAATCCATGTGCTAAGTAGCAGTCACTACCTAAGGCAAAAGACATCCTCAAAATCTATGTATCATCTAAGGCTATAATAAAAAAAAAATAAAATGTCAGTATGTATAAAACTAATCACTTGCAGAAGTGAGAAAGTATTAGTAAACTAGACGGCTGAGGAGATTCAGCAGGATAAGTTGAATCAAGGTGACTGATATGCAGCCCTTCAGACATGATGGTAACTAATGACCTAAAATTAACACCTAACAAATTATAGTAAGTTGGCTGAAATTAAAACCTACTTAATGGTATTGTATACCATGTTTTAAAAAACAGTATTCACAAAGGTGAAGATTTACATAGGGTCCAGAAAAGGAATCCAATAAGTAAAAAATGGATAGTCATCCAAAACTGTCTGAAAGATACCACAGGATTTGGTAGATGCAAACATTCTAATTACCAGCAAGATATACAATGTTGGATATACACACATAGTATATTGCTTTTTCAAGGCTTATATAAAAGATTCCTAAAACCCATCTGCCCCATTTTCATGCTTACCCAAAGATCTCATTACTACTTTAGCTTTAAATCAAGAAAAAAGGCATCCAACATATTCAGGCCTACCAATGTAAATGAACTAGTACTCTCTTTAAGTTTGGTTACCATGAGTCAATTACCAAGATCCTGATAAACACTAGAAATAAAATTCAAGTTATTTGATCCATAAAATCCTAGGATGTACTAATTAAACTACTATTAACTTAAGAGATCTTGCTTAGATAGCTAATTGTCATGGTTTTCTAACCACTTTGTATGTAAGAGGTTTAAGTATAAAAAGAGGTTTTTTTTCTAAGCTGCAGCATGCAATTTACAAAAAATGTATTTTTAAATAAACCATTTTAAATCTGAAATTTATATTACAGATATTTTTCTCACTTACCTTTTTCTTTGTCCACCCTAATGACAACCACACACTCATTCCTGCCAATTCGGATGAGTTTGTTGATAGAACGGATACGCCTTCTGGATAATTCACTAAGAAGAATCATGCCTTCAATGTTGTTGTATTCCAGCAAGCTGACATAAGCCCCCATTTCAGCAATGGATCTGACATTCACCATCACTACATCTTCCACCTCAGGAAATTTGTGTTGATAAAATCTACAACTTAGACCCGGCATTCTGCAATTTAAAAAAAGAATTAAATAAGTGTTCAGTTAGGATGAAAAAAAAAAAATTAATTTCCACATCTTGCCACTGAAAGAAAAGATGAAGAAAAAAATAGTTATTAGTCTTAGTCTTCTCATCCTTTGAAACTTAAGTGGTACCAGAAAACAGATAATGTTCAGGAACCAAGCTTTAAGTTTTACTTTGCTCAACATTTTTGTAATGCTTGGGTGATTCTCTGCCATTAGTTTCAGAGGAATCATAAAAAATAATGACCATCTATAAAGTTCTCCAAGACCTAAGGATTAAAGGAATACCTCAAGAGTAAAATACTACTTTAAGGCATATCAAATGATGGGAAGCATCACTATTATAACTAATCAGAAAACTAAAGCTACTCTTTGCTGAAGTTAGCAAACATTGTATATGCTACCACTCACTATATAAAGGAAAGAATTTTCTACCTAAATCCTAACCAATATACCATATGATACATTCTATCATTTATTATAGCCAAAATTAGTGTCACACGTCAAAGCAACAAAAACTAAAAAAATTTTAATCCCAAAATAAACTAAAATGCATCCTCCTCTCATAATTTTTTTCCCTGAATTCACAACGTCTAGCTTCTCTTATCCCTGATACTCCCAAATATTCCTTTCTTTTATTGAATAGGTATACTTAATCTTGAAAATAGCTTTAATCTCCATTACTACAAAGTTCAAGTTTCTCTTAACCTCCAAGCATTAAAGATATTTACAATTATTCCCTTTGATCCACCCAACCTACTTTCAGCAATACTCCTTTTATGATCCACAAGCCTGAAATCATAATCTGGGTAGAAGCACATTAAAAAAGGAAGCTCTCAAACTAATCATGGCTGATGATTTTCATGTTTTTCTGTTAACCTTCACTGTTGTCACTGCTCAAAACGTAAGCGGTAACAGAACTTAAAGGCCTAAGAAAACCTTGTGAAAATTAATTTAATAACTTATTAATTGTCACCTGCCTATATCTTCCCAGTGGCTTCCTACTGACTTATATATCTTTTCACTACCTACAGAATCCTATAAGATCTGGTCACTGCCTATCTCCTTGTGGTACAACTTTCTCCCTAGTTCTCCCTATTTTCTAGACTAAAAAAGTGAAGCACAGGTTAAGTCACTTGTTCTTTCACATACTGCTAACAAGTGATGAGTCAGGATTTGAATCCAGGAAGTTTGGATCCAGAGTCTGTCCTCTTTTTTTTTTTTTTTTTTTTGAGATGGAGTCTGGCTCTGTCACCCAGGCTGGAGTGCAGTGGCCTGATCTCAGCTCACTGAAAGCTCTGCCTCCCGGGTTTACACCATTCTCCTATCTCAGCCTCTGGAGCAGCTGGGACTACAGGCACCCACCACCACGCCCGGCTAGTTTTTTGTATTTTCAGTAGAGACGGGGTTTCACCGTGTTAGCCACGATGGTCTCGATCTCCTGACCTCATGATCCGCCCGTCTCGGCCTCCCAAAGTGCTGGGATTACAGGCTTGAGCCACTGCGCCCGGCCCAGAGTCTGTCCTCTTATCAGTAAGTCTATCTTCTCTCAAAACTATTCATAAACTTATTACAATTAGAAACGTTTTATTTTAAAAGCAACATGAATATATATATTCAGTGCTAGAGTATGTAACACCAATAAGTGCAAACTATTAGTACTCATTGGTTTAACAACAAAAAGCAGCATATTAATGACAGTAGCAGAGATGTATTTCTTTGTAGGGAATACAAAATCCCTACAAAATAGGGATTTAGCAAACAAAGAGAAGTAGACATTCAATGGCCAGAACTACCCACCAAGAAACAGCTGACTGGTTGTTTCATTTTTAAACAGGGCTTTTCAGGGTGGGGGTGGGGAAACTGTTGTTGAATATGTGCATGTAAAGTTCTCAAATTTGAGAGCTAAAAAAAGTTTTAAATTGGGCATCAAAATAAACTATGTTACAGGAATGAATGGAACAGTTTTAAGACATTTAACAGGTGAAAACCATATTTACTTACCAAGTTTCTCCAAATAGCAAAGGTGACGCTTTTAGGGGAAGCAAGGCTTAATCTGATGGTTAAAACTCACGGGCAATCGTGTAAGAGAATCCTGAAGGGATATGACTATGAATACTATTTCTTCAGGAGGCACAAGTCTCTTTGCAACATAAAGGGTAAGTAAAGGAATACTGTTGATGGTTAAGTTATTCATAGCAAAGACAGGAAGTACAAAAGAATCCATACCACAAAACCTACATATTGGTTGATAAATTTTCAACATACTGCCTAATGAAATGCTAATAACTTATTTTTTTTTTTTTTTTTTTTTTTTTTACTTAAAACATTTGGCAATCTTGAAGTCACACTAGGTGACTTCATCTCTTTATCTTTTTCACAGCATTCTGACTTATTTTATTTGGTCTTCAAGAAGTGTCAAATCTGGCAATTAACATAGTAAACTCGGGGAACAACTCCAGCCTTGTGTTCCAGTCCTTGCTCTGCTACTTACTAGAAGTGGCTGCTTGGGAAAGATAACCTCCTTTGAACTGTAGTTTCTCATCTGTGCCATGTACATCACAGGTTTACGGACGGTATCACATGTATATGTGAAAACATTTTGAAAACCATAATGTGCTAATCAAACATAAAATATTAAAAGAAAAATAAGGTATTTCCATTTTGTAATATAATTTGTTAATATTTTTTTCAGTAGCTACTATGTACTAAGCACTAATGATACAACAAGAAAGACTCTTAACAGGCCAGGCGCAGTGGCTCACACCTGTAATCCCAGCACTTTGGGAGGCCTAGGTGGGTGGATCACTTGAGGCCAGGAGTTTGAGGCCAGCCTGGTCAACATGGTGAAACCCCATTTCTACTAAAAATACAAAAATCAGCTGGGTGTGGTGGTAGGCACCTGTAATCCCACTACTATGGTGGCTGAGGCAGGAGAATCCCTTGAACCCAGGGGCAGAGGCTACAGTGAGCTGAGATCATGCCACTACACTCCAGCCTGGGCAACAGAGGCTCTGTCTCAAAAAAAAAAAAAAGACTCTTACCTAAGTATACAGTGGGAAACTAGCAAGCAAATGATTACAATATAAAGTACTATGAAAGGAGCACAGTGAAGCAATGAACAGGAAAAGGAGGAACAGAAATACTAAATTTAAATTATAATACTTTCTTAAGATAATCGACATCAAATCCAGAATGTCTTTAACCCACAGAACCTCAATATCACAACACACTATAATACTCTTATGTGTTCTGATGTAAAAGTATCAGCCACCTTTCAAAATGTATCAATCAAACTCCAGGCTAATTTTAAATAACCTGGCTAGTCAGTTATTTTGCAGGACAAATGGTAGGCAGAACTTCTTTCTCAAAACAGTGCATGGTCAAACTGCTATAATGGATATAGAAGTTCACATTCCTTTCCAAAATATATGTGATGGGGACAACTCTCGTGATAATTCTAATTTGGATCTAACACGTATTAGGAATGCTCTCTGAATCGTAGTTCTTGGTATAGGAGTGCTACATAAGTAAAGCTTTTATTTCATCATTATAGTTGAAAAAGAAAGTTATCACCAAATCTCTACAAACATTACTGTGCATGAGACAACTACACCTTTTGGCACCAGATGAACTGAGAATAGGTAGTCAAGTTCTGTATAAGTCATCCCCAAACTACTGACACAGAGATTTTTCCTTGAATAACAACTTAATTGACAGAAAATATAGACTTCTCTGCTATACTTTTTCTCGAAAAAAACATGTTTTTTGCTTAATAAAATTTTAAAAGCCTAAATTTTGTGGATAAAGAGATCCAGGGAGGACTGTGTGTTTAACCTGAAAATATTTCCTTATCTTAGGCTTTTTGTTATGCTTAGCACAGTTAACCTAACGTGTGCTTAACATAGTTCTATTCTCATTGTCGCCAACATAAAACAAACTGATAGTAACAGTAATAAACTCAAGTCTCATTTAGTTTTGATTCAAAGAGTGACTCATTCAATTATCAGATGAAAAACTACTCGGACCCCGCTCTTTCCAACACGGTGCCCGTCCCACACGTTTCTCAGGTAAGAGTCCAGTTTGGTTTCCACTGAGAAGCAGGGGAAAATTCTGGTAGAACTGTTGGGACGGAAGAAAAGATGGAATTCTCAGACCTGGAAAAAGCAAACTGCTCAGCGTCCTGAGCTGGGGGTAAGAGTTAGGGTGTCACAACGTTCTCCCGAAGCCGCCCCATCGTCAAGGCATTCTCACTTTCGGCATATTGTAGAGGCTGTACAATCCACTCGGCCCACTTTCCTTCACGAGATTCCTCTGCTGGAACAACGATGCCTCTGGAACACAGGATGACCTACACGGAGCCGGCGACGAGGCCCACGACAGCGCGGGTGGCGGCGGTGCTGTCCAGCCACTTCCCGCGCAGGGACGGGAAAGGGAGGTGTTAGCCCGGGGCCTACCCGCTCTCGAACACCCATGTCACTGGACACAAACCAAAGTGAGTTCTTGGAGAAACCGAGCTTGGGATTAGTCACCTGAGGTATGTGTGTGATTCCCGCAGTGGAGCCCAGAGCCGCCTTCTTCAATCAGAGAGACCAGACTTGCTTCTCCCTCACCAGCCGCCGATCCTCCTCAGCGTGTGCTTCGGTCACCCGACTGCGCATGCGGAACCTCCTCGTATTGCGCAAGCGCTGAACGAATAGAGACCCTCTTCATCATTAACCATAGAGTCTGGGTCCTCCGAGAACAAGGACGAACGTAGATCATGGAAGGACCCGAAAAGTACGGTTTCTCGCTATCTTGGCTTTAGCTAAGTAACATTCAAGGCGCGAGAAAGACATAGGACTCTGATTTCTTGCCCCTGAAGAATGAATCCTCGTTCACAGTTTCAGCTAACCATGAGATGGCGCTGTGACCAAAGACGACAGGTGGAGAAAGACAAGGCGTGCACGCTTCGCTCCTAGTCTTTGGCCGGGCACGTGCCGCGTATTGCGCAGCCTCAGGGAAGCTGGATGGGGAGGGGTTGGGAGGCGAACCGGAATTGAGGGATGGTTGCGCGGTGCGCGCGCCTAGACATCCGGGCAACGCCTCTGTTCTGTCCTCCCCCTTTCTCGTCTGTGACAACCGGAAGCGGAAGTGAAAATGGGTGTCCCTGCTGCCTCTTAGCAACGGGAGGGGTCAAGTGACACAACCAGCTGACTCCCGTAGAGGAAGTCACTGTGGAGGCCAGTTCTGGAGCTGTTGTAGCCTCGGTTGCCCGGCCGGGGACCCGAGCCGAACAGTTATCGTCAGAATGTCGGGCAAAGACCGAATTGAAATCTTTCCCTCGCGAATGTAAGTAAAGGAATGGGATGAGCCGCTTTCACAGGGTTAGGAACCCGGAGCGCGATCCCTTCAGACCCTGGGCCACAGTGAGGGTCCTTGTTTCTTGAGCTTTTCCCAGGCTCTTTTCTTGAGTCTAGGGCGAGGCTTCCTGACGGCCTCTTCGCACATTCCTCCTGAGTGAATCAGGCTGGATGGAGCGATCCCAGCCAGTAGGAAAAGGCGCCCGGCCGGCGGGCTTTTGTGGAGGTCCGCTGTCTTTATTCATTAATGGATTCATCCATTCCACATACCCTTACTGAGCCGGGCAGTGGATTTATATCACTGAACCGTCGCCACCTCTGCCCTCACAGAGCTCACAGTTTATGTAGCCAGACATTCGTCTGGAAAGGCCAAGGAGGTTTTAATAAATGCCCTGAGAAGGGACGTTTACTGAGGATATAGAAGAGGTCCCTAAGCCAAAGTGGGGATGGAATCGACTCGCCTTAGCATAGTCCTCGGATTCGATCTTGGATCCCCTTACTCATTTTCCAAGATCCCACTAAATGTCACCTGCTGTGAGAGGATATCCCTGTGTTTCTGAGGCGCAGCTTTTGCTCCCTCACCGCTGCACCTTGTTAAGACCTGTGTTAATACCAGTCATCACATTGTAAAGTAGATATTTGTTTGTGTGTCTTTCTCTCCCACTAGACTGTGGGCTCTCTCCAGGATGAAAGAGTGTCTTAACAATCCATAGAAGGTCCACAAAAAAATATTTCTTGAAAGAACTCATGCTTGGGAATACGCTCAGTTGTGGGCTACCTTTCTTTTGGGTCCTGAATTCTTTGTCAGGAAAGTGGCATATCGCTGTAGGTTTTTGGCTAGTTTGTAAAGAAAATTTTGACGTTTTCTCAAATGTGCCCAACAACTCGCTCCCTTTCTCCTCCTCATCCTGTTTATTTTTATTTATTTAGTTTGTTGTTTGTTTTAATAAGAGACAGGGTCTCGCTCTGTCTCCCAGGCTGGAGTGCAGTGGTGTGATCATAGCTCACTGCAGCCTCAAACTCCTGGGCTCAAGCGATCCTCCCACCTCAGCCTCCCTGGCGGCTGGGATTATAGGTGGGAGCCACCGCGCCTGGCTTTCCCTTTTTCTTTACAGTGAGGAAGCAGAAAATCAGTTTTAACCCTGACATTTAGATCCTTTTATTGTGGTCCTATCTCTGTGGGGTGTGTTGTTTTCCTCATTCTGTCCTTTCTCTGAGAGAATCTGAGGATGCTTAAAATAAAAGTTGCATTCAAACCTGAAGCCCAGATTTGTCTCTGCTAGGGTGACTACATAGCTCTTAATGAAATGAAGTTTTTAAATTTTTTACCTTCACCTATTGACTTTCTAATAGCTGTTTGCACTAAGTAGGCAGCAAGCTAGTTGTGGGGAAATAAAGATGAGGACTATCCTGGGGTAGTGGCAACTACAGAACTCCTAGCACGTGATGACTCAGTCAAAACTTATGCACTGAGAGACACCGACATTAGTTTATCTTCTAGCAGCCTAAGACCTGCCCATAGGGTGACCCCAGCCCCCCTCATTAAAATGCCTGCCTGAAAAAGCTCAAAGCTAGGAGGAGAATTTACTGTTTGTTCTAGTCAACACCTAATTGACAGACCCCTGTCCTTCCTTTTTTAGAGCATTTACGAAAAACGGGCTTACAATTGTGAATATGTCATCTCTTCCACCTCTGGTGTCCCTTCAGGTATCTTAGAGAGCCATTTCTTTGAAATGTAATCATCAGAAGGGATAGGGCCTTTGTCTCCCAGTCTGTGTGGGAGGACAGAACAGTAACTTACTAATTGCCGGGTAGCATTGCGTTTACACTGACCAACCCTTTAAGTTTCTCTTCTCTGACTCTACTTGTGGCTGGCTTCCTGCCACTCCCTTACTTTCTTTTTAAAATGGCCAGTCACTCTGCACAAACGAGAATTGAGCTCAGCTCTTTCCCCTAGTATCAGTGTTTTACTGAATAAAATCTGTTTTCACTGCTTTAACGAATGTCTGGCTGTTTATCTTTGACAGCAGTCAGAATAACTTTTGTTTTTAAAAAAGTTATTTCTTTTGGAAACTTTTACTTTGAGACTAAGAGGCAAAATAGACGTCTTTGGGCTTAGGTAAGAAAATAATAGGCTCGTGAAGGTGAAAACTACTATTTGAAAGCCCTCAGCTTGCTGATTTAGAGGAAAATCAGGTGCAGGAAATAATCTCTTCTCTAAATATTTTCCCCATGGCTGGCGGCAGGCTTTTTGTCATGTAGTCAGATGTCTTTGATTCAGCTGGAAGAAAAGTCATCATCCTAGCTAAAGGTCAAACTTTTTGAGTAGGACTGAGCAGCTCTGAAACAAAGGAGCAAGTTTTAGAAGCCATAGGCTAGAAAACATTGGCAGCTTGTTTCACAGACAGTTCCATTCAACAACAGTATTATTCTGTGATGTTACTTTCACCCACTTTGGTACCACAGAAAGCAAAACAATTTTAGAGTGGAAGTAGAAGACGCATGAAAAATTTGGAGTCAACAGAAGTCCATTACATCCAGGTTCTGCTACATATTAGCTGTCAGTGTGCAAGCTGCCCTTAGAGTTTCAGGAATTAAAATTGCCCGTTTCACAGAGATACCATTTCTTAGGAGGAAATTAAAATTAACATGGTAAATTCAATTTTATCAACCAGTTTACCTTTTACTATAAACTGACTGCTATATGCAGTACTACAATTTGACTTAAATTTGATCCAGCTCTTTGAGCCCGAGTTCTAGTATTTACTGTCACCAATATAGTATGTTAAATGCACACATTGGGCTGGATAGCTCCTGCTCAGGCTGGAAACTAAACCAGCTTCACTTGATAAGATCTCTTGTGAGGCCAGTCAGTGCAGAGTCAGCCAGTGATAATTGTTGTCTTTAAGGGGAGCCACACGGTTGGGGTACAGTGAACCTAGGTTGGAGCCTTAGTTTGAGCATTGGGAAAGTCAGTGGAATCAAAAGTCTGGTTCAGGTTCCTGCCCTGCCTTTTCTTCACTGAGTAACTTTGAGAAAGTTGTTTTACTTTTCTAAGCCTCATTTTCTAATCTTTAATGTCTAAAGTCCCTTTCAGCTATAGAATTGTCTTAGTGATCTTAGCCCTATGGTAAGAGATTCCGGTATAATCTAAGAATTTGGCCAAATGGTATGTGTGTGTGTGTTTGTTGTTGTTGTTGTTTTGAGATAGGATTTCACTCTGTCACCCAGGCTGGAGTGCAGTGACCTGATCTTGGCTCGCTGCAACCTCTGCCTGCCGGGTTCAAGTGATTTTTGTGCCTCAGACTCCCAAGTAGCTGGGACCACAGGGATGCGGCACCATACCCGGCTAATTTTTGTATTTGTTTGGTAGAGATGGGGTTTCACTATGTTGGCCAGGCTGGTCTCGAACTCCTGACCTCAAGTGATCCACCTGCCTCGGCCTCCCAAAGTGTTGGTATTATAGGTGTGAGCCACTGCACCTGGTTTATTAGTACATGTGATTTTAAAACACCAGTCATATGAAATTGTATCCCCTTAAATCACTGTGTCTAGGTTAGGTTATACTGTGTCTAGGTTATACAATCTGTTGTTGAATTTTATTACCCAAACACTTGTTTTTTTGAGACCGAGTCTTGCTCTGTTGTCCAGGCTATAGTGCAGTGGCATGATCACAGCTCATTGCAGCCTCGACCTCCTGGGCTCAATCAGTCCTGTCACCTCAGTCTTCTTTGTATCTGGGACTGCAGGTGTGCCCTACCATGCCCAGGTAATTTTGGTATTTTTTTTTGTAGAGACAGGTTTCACCATGTTGCCCAGGCTGGCCTTGAACTCCTGGACTCAAGCAGTCTACCCACCTCAGCCTCCCAAAGTGCTGATTACAAGCATAAGCCACTGTACCACTTACCTTATTTAGAGCATTCTTCCTAAGGTCCTCCAGGTACTTTTCATTAGCTCTTTTTCCTGCTGGAAATATTCTTTCCCCAGAACTTATAACTGGCTCCTTTGGCTATTCTAGTCTCTTAAGAGAGGCTGTTCCTGATCACCCAATCTAAAGTGAACACCATGTTTGCTTCTCTCACAGTTCCTTATTTTAATTTTATTGTAGCATGTACAACTGCATGGCATGACATTTTGACATTTTATTTCTTTTCTTTTATTTCTTTTTTTTTTTTTTTTTTGAGACAGGGTCTTACTCTACAGCCTCAAACTGGGCTCTACTTTTTTTCATTATTAAATTTTATCTGGCATATGGCAGCAAGAACAGAAATGTCAGTTTCTGCTTCACTTTGGTAATGGGGTTTCTGATGGGGAAAAAAATTGAAACAAGGAAGTAAGGAGACTTCAGTGTAAATTTAGCTTGGCACTTCTCAGGAATCTTATATATGTCATTTCATTTATTACCTAGAGTCTTTTACAAATTAATAAAATGATTGGTGTTAGGCTCTTGATGATATCAAAACATGTTAATACCACATTTTTAATAGAAAATGTGGTAAATTATTGTGGTATATAAAATGCAGGCCAGGTGCAGTGGCTCATACCTGTAATCCCAGCACTTTGGGAGGCCAAGGTGGGCGGATCACCTGAGGTCAGGAGTTCGAGACCAGCCTGACCAACTTGGACAAACCCCGTCTCTACTAAAAACACAAAATTAGCCGGGCATGGTGGCACATGCCTGTAATCCCAGCTACTCGGGATGATGAGGCAGGAGAATCGCTTGAACCCAGGAGGTGGAGGTTTCTGTGAGCTGAGATCCCGCCATTGCACCCTCCAGCCTGGGCAACAAGAGTGAAACTCCGCCTGAAAAAAAAATAAAATAAAATAAAATAAAATGCAAAAGGTACAAAAGAGTATAGTAGTAAAACGTAAATCCATATTTTTAATCCAGTCCCGTTTATCAAAGGTAACTCTTGCCAGTTTTTCTGAATCCTTTCTAGAACTATTCTCTGCATCTATATAAGCACATTTTTTCCTTATTTTGCATAAGACTTATATAGATAGCACATGCCTATATACCTTCGTCTTTTTTAATGACTGTATATCATTCCATCGAAGGTGAACTGTGATGTATTTAGCATTTAGCTTGTTTCTCCCTTTTGCTATTACCATAAGGCTGGAGTACCCATCTTTTAAACCTTGCACATGTTTTTGTACACATGGGATAAATTTGTAGGATAAATTCCTCAAAGTGGAATTGTTGGTCTTGAAAATAATTGCATTTAAAATTTTGATATATATTAGTGGATAGATTTTTAAATCCTTAATATACCTCCAATGGAAACTAAAACGTAGATATTATTTTAACTTACAAATCAGATAAGTATTTAAACTATGTTGGCATCATAAAATAAGGCTCCTGATAATGTTTATTATGATTTAATAAATATTCCAGATATTGATTCTAAAATTGTTTCTGTTGTAAATTAATAAACTTTTCATTTATGGAACACTGATGGTAGAAATCTACATTATTGAAAAACCAGTTGTCTTAGTCCATTTTCTGCTGCTATAACAATACTTGAGACTGGGTAATTTATAAAGAAAAAAAAATTTATTTGGTTCATGGTTCTGGAGGCTGAGAAGGGTGAGGGCCTTCTTGCTGTGTCATCCCATGGTAGAAGGCAAGAGGGTGAGAGAGAGATCAAGAAAGGGTCACACATGCCTTTTTTTTTCTTCCAAAGGGAGAGGGTCAGGTGCAGTGGTTCATGCCCATAATCCCAGCACTTTGGGAAGCTGAGGCTGGAGGATTGCATGAGACCAGGAGTTAGAGGCTGCAGTGAGCTATGATCACACCACTGCAATCCAGCCTGGGTGACAGAGCAAGACCCCGTCTCAAAATATAAGGAGTCGGACCAGGCATGGTGGCTCATGCCTGTAATTCCAGTACTTTGGGAGGCTGAGGTGAGAAGATCACTTAAAGTCAGGAATTCGAGATCAGCCTGGTCAATATGGTGAAACCCTGTCTCTACTAAAAATACAAAAAAATTAGCTGGACTTGGTGGCACACGCCTGTAGTTCCAGCTACTTGGGAGGCTGGGGCAGGAGAATCGCTTGAACCTGGGAGGTGGAGGTTGCAGTGAGTCAAGATCGTGCCATTGCGCTCCAGCCTGGGCCTCACAGTGAGACTCAGTCTCAAAAAAAAAAAAGGAGTCTTGCTACTATCTTTACCCATGTTGGACTTGGACTCCTGGGCTCAAGGGATCCTCCCACTTACACCTGTAGCTGGGATTACAGGTGTGCCCAGCTGAACTCACATTTATAACCAACCCACTCCTGCAATATGGAACCCAATCTTACCATAATGATATTAATCCACTTATGAAGGTCAGATCCCATGTGACAGAGTCATCTCTTAACAGTCCCACCTCTCAACATTGTTGCATTGGAGATTGTTTCCAACACATGAAGACTGGGGACATATTCAAGCCATAGCATCAGTTAAACCTGTCAGCTACAAATTGTCTATATATTCTCACTCTCATCACATCAAAGGATGAAGGATAGTTTTAAAACTGGCGGGGGGGTTTTTTGTCTTTTAAACAATGAAAATAGATGTCTTTAACTTTGTTTATGTTTATATAGGGCACAGACCATCATGAAGGCTCGTTTAAAGGGAGCACAGACAGGTCGAAACCTCCTGAAGAAAAAATCTGATGCCTTAACTCTTCGATTTCGACAGATCCTAAAGAAGATAATAGAGGTAGAATGAACTTAGAATAGTATTCATTTTGGGAAAATCCAGCATGGCCCTTAGCAATTTTTTTGTGTGTGTTATTTTAATTAAATTTTTTCTTTCAAAAGTAAAAATATCATTATAAGTTTAACAAGTGTCAAATATCAAATAGTTCATTTAATAAAATCCAAACTCTTCGATGTTGCATGTAAAGCTCCGCTTGATCTGATTGGCCCCCTGCCTGCCTCTCTTACCTCATTTAGAGCGTTCTTCCTAAGGTCCTCCAGGTACTTTTCATTAGCTCTTTTTTCTGCCTGAAATACTGTTTCCCCAGAACTTATAACTGGATCCTTTGGCTCTTCCAGTCTCTTAAGAGAGGCTATTCCTGTTCACCCAATCTAAAGTGAACACCATGTTTGCTTCTTTCACAATTCCTTAATTTTGTTGTAGCATGTACTACTGCATGGCATGACATTTTCTTTCTTTTCTTTTCTTTTCTTTTCTTTTCTTTTTTTTTTTTGAGACAGGGTCTTACTCTACAGCCTCAAACTGGGCTCCAGTGATCTTCCCACCTCAGCCTCTCAAGTAGCTGGAACTACAGGTGCATGCTACCATTCTCAGCTCATTTTTTTATTTTTTATTTTCAGTAGAGACGAGGTCTCACTATGTTGCCAAGGCTGGTCTTTTTGACTCCTGGGCTCCAACAGTCTTTCCATCTTGGTCTTCCGAAGTGCTGAGTTTACAGTTTTTGTGTTTTATTTTAAACCTGTATGTACTTAACAAAAGTATTTTCTATGAGTGCTGTTTTTATTTTTATTTTTTTAGTTTTTGTGGAGATGGGGTCTTGCTTTATTGTGCAGGGTGATCTCAAACACCTGGGCTCAAGTGATTCTTCCACCTCAGTCTTCCAAAGCACTGGGATTATAGGCGTTAGCCACTGTGCCTGGCCCTGTACTACTTTTGATTATTTGTGAAGTTGAGGAGCTTTTCATGCGTACTGGCAATTTGATTTTCTTGGTAAATGTCTTTTTTTTTTGGTAGAGGTTCTATGTGTATTCTGCCTAATGTGTAAAATGTTAAAAATATTTTCTCCATGCCTTATCTTTTAACTTAAAAAAAAAAACAGTTAATACTAGGTGTGGTGACTCATGCCTGTAATCCCAACACTTTGGGAGGCAGAGGTGGGAGGACGGTTTGAGCCCAGGAATTTGAGACCAGCCTAGGCAACATAGTGAGACCTTGTCTCTACAAAAAAAAAAAAAGAAGAAGAAGAAGAAGAAGAAGAAAATTAGCGGAGTATGGTGGCATGCACCTATAGTCCCAGTTACTTGGGAGCCTGAGGCAGGAGGATTGCCTGAGCCTAGGAGTTTGAAGCTGCAGTGAGCTATGATTACACCACTGTACTCTAGCCCAGGCAACAAAGGGAGACCTTGTCTCAAAAAATAAAAAAAAATTTTTAAAAGTTAAATTTTTTTTCCTTTGGTCATATCTGTTAGTCTTTTCTTTATATAGCTTCTGAGTTACACATAAGGCTTAGAAAAGACTTAAAATGATTAGGAAAAATGTTATGCCACATTTTCTTTGGTTACTTTACAGTTTTTTTCTTTAAACCTTTATCTTAATTATGTCTGAATTTTGGGGGCAGTATGATGTGAGGTAGGTAGCTTTATCATTTTGTAAGTGTGTAGACAGTTGCATGGTCTCTTTACTAAATTTCCTTGTAGACCTGGGGTTGTTTCTGAACCCTCTAGTCTATTTCATTGACTTAACTGTCCAATACCAGATGTACTAATATTTCCTTATTGTAGCTGTACCTTTTTAATACCTGGGAAGCCAACTCCCTACCCAGCTGACTCAGTTTTTCTTCTATTTCTGAAACATTATTGAATATTCTCAAACATTAAATATTCCAGATTACTTTAAAATTAATACACCATTAGGATTTTGACTACAACTGCAGTGAATTTAAGAGATTAGTTTGAGTAGATCAGCATGTACCCATTCAGGAATAAAGTAGGTCCTTCAGTAAAGATTCAGTTTTCTGTTTTTCAGTGCATTTATTCTGTTTTAATTATAAAACTCATATTTGTAATATTGTTAGTGATCGTAACCGAAACTGTTAAAAATTGGAAATTTCTATTTGTTTTATCATTATCAAACCAATATTTACATGCACAGCCAGCATAAAATAATGATAGTTATTAAAGGAACATAATTATGATGGGATTTTTCCTTGTAAAAGGCTTGATTGAATCTGCTCTTGGTTTATGCTTTTCCAGACTAAAATGTTGATGGGCGAAGTGATGAGAGAAGCTGCCTTTTCACTCGCCGAAGCCAAGTTCACAGCAGGTGACTTCAGGTAAGGAGACTAAACGGGGTGTTTTGAAACAAAACAAAGTGATTTCAGGCTCATCATTTCATTTAAAAAATATTTTTTAATTTAGAAATAACCATCAAGGACAAATGATATAGTAATAATAAGGAAGAAATTCTTTTAACCCCATCACCTTAACTGCACTGTCATCCTCCACATGCATTCTTACATAGTTGCAGGCGCAGGATATTTAATATTTTAGAGTCCATTTTCATTTAACATTGTATCATAAACATTTTTCCTTATTTTCAACGTGGCTGTATGATCTTTCTCAAGATGTATTTTTTTCTCTCCTAATGCTGGATATGTGGGTTAATTCTCAGGGTTTTGGAATATTAGGGAAAGTGCAGTGAACATCTTTACACATATGTATTTTGAATTATTAGGAATTTTGAATTATTATTTTGAATTATTAGGATAAAGTTTTGAGAATTGGATTATTTAAAAGGCATGAACTTCATGGCTTTGGTGACATCAGTAAATCCTTTACAATGCATACAAAATGGCTTGCAAATGTGTTATGCCAATTTACATATGTTATGTAATTTTCCAGATCACACTGTGAGATAGGTAAGGCAAGCACTGTTATTCTCAGTTTTAATCAAATGCCTTCCTGAGGTCACTTGGCTAATTAGGGGCAGAGGCAGAAGTTGTTTTCAAGGTTTCTGATTTTAGTCTTTTCCTGATGACATGATGCCTATTATCTAGGAGCTTTCACTGCTCTTGGGCCTTAATAAGGCCCTTTGAAGTGGTAGGCTTTAATTTTTGCCAGTGCTGGCAAGATCACAGCTTGCATTAAATTTTCTAGCAGAGGGTGGAGATCAATAGTGTATAAGTGGTATGTGAGTGTTTTAGGGTGGTTATGGGAAAGACACTTTCTCTTTTTTTTTTTTTTTTTTTTTTTTTTTTTTTTGCTTTTTACAATTATGCTTCCTGTTTATGTTCCTACATATAACACTCATGGAAAAAAAAAAAATCTCATAAGCAAGGAGAGCCCTGGTCTGGTTGCTTGGCCACAGGCTCTTCAAAACCTTTTTTTTTTTATTTTTTTATTTTTTAATTTTTAATTATAACTTTAATTTCTAGGGGTACATGTGCATAACGTGCAGGTTTGTTACATATGTTACTTATGCCATGTTGGTGTGCTGCACCCATCAATCGTCAGCACCATCAATTCATCAATTTTAATCATGTATAACTCCCCAATGCAATCCCTCCCCCCTCCCCCCCCCCCATGATAGGCCCCAGTGCGTGATTTCCCCTTCCTGAGTCCAAGTGATCTCATTGTTCAGTTCCACACCTATGAGTGGAAACATGCGTGTGTTTGGTTTTCTGTCTTGTGATAGTGCTAAGAATGATGGTTTCCAGCTGCATCCATGTCCTACAAAGGATGCAAACTCATCCTTTTATGGCTGCATAGTATTCCATGGTGTATATGTGCCACATTTCCTTAATCCAGTCGTCCACAGATGGACATTTGGGTTGATTCCAAGTCTTTGCTATTGTGGAATAGTGCCGCCAATAAACATACGTGTGCAATGTGTCTTTGGTAGTAGAATTAATTTAATAATCCCTTTGGGATATACCCAGTATGGGATGGCTTGGTCATATGGGTAACATCTAGTTCTTAGATCCTTGAGGATTGCCATACGGTTTTCCATAATGGTTTGAACTAGTTTTACAATCCCACCAACAGTGTAAAAGTGTTCCTATTTCTCCACATTCCTCCCACACCTGTTGTTTCCTGATCTTAAATTGATTTGCCTATTCTAAACTGGTGTGAGGATGGTACTCATTGTGGTTTTGATTTCAATTTATCTCTGATGGCAAGTGATGATGAGCCATTTTTTCATGTGTCTGTTGGCTGTACGAATATCTTCTTTTTGAGAAATGGTCTGTTCATATCTTTTCCCCAACTTTTTGATGGGGTTGTTTGTTTTTTTCTCGTATATGGGAAAGACACTTTCTATAATATTTATTTTGTTTTGTTTTGAGACTGGGTTATGAGACTGGCTAAGTTTTGTATTTTGGGTTTCGCTACATTGCCCAGGCTGGTTTTGAACTCCTGACCTCAAATAATTCTCCTGCCTTGGTCTCCCAAAGTGCCGGGATTACAGGTGTGAGCTATCGCACCCTGCCAGGAAGGCACTTTCTGGTAACATTTGAGAAGTCACACAAAGCCAGATGCAAGATGTTTCCAGGGTAAAGGAACTGAACGCCAGCTTAATCAATTCAACAGGAAACCTAGGAAGAAGTTTTCTCCGTCTTACACTAGTAGAAGAACTCTTACAGTTATATCCATGTGGCACACCTCTGACTGAAAACATAAGCAATCCACGAATTTTAAAATCATTCTTTGTTGTTTTCTTACTGCTAATGTTTTGAATATTGTTCGTTCTCTGCTTTCAGAGGCCCTCCTCTGGCAGTAATGACTTTTCTCCCTTTTGGAAAACGACAGTTATCAAAACATACTTAATTGTGACATCTCACTCTTGGTCTCATTTAATGTAAAACTATCCAGTGGGTCCCTATAGGTTTATTTCTAAAGAGTCTGCTAAATAAAGGCTTTCTCTTTTCTGCAGCACTACAGTTATCCAAAATGTAAATAAAGCCCAAGTGAAGATTCGAGCGAAGAAAGATAATGTAGCAGGTAACGTTTCAACCTTTTAGAAACCCTTTGGGGAGAAAAGAGGTGACATTTTAAAATTAACCTATTTATACAGCAAGATCTTAATGTCCTAGTTTCTTCCTTCTACTTAGAACAAGTTGATTGGCTTTACATGTTAAAATCATCAACAACCAGGTTTCTAATTACTGAAGATAATTTGACTTTTGTATAGAAGTGAACACTTAAGAAGGCAGGGTCCAGCCAGGCATGGTGGCTCGTGTCTATAATCCCAGCACTTTGGGAGGCCGAGGCAGGCGGATCATAAGGTCAAGGAATTTGAGACCAGCCTGGCTAACATGGTGAAACCCCGTCTCTACTAATAATACAAAATTAGCCGGGCGTGGTGGCATCCACCTGTAGTCCCAGCTACTTGGGAGGCTGAGGCAGGAGAATTGCTTGAACCCAGGAAGCAGAGGTTGCAGTGAGCTGAGATCACACCACTGCACTCCATCCTGGGCGACAGAGTGAGACTTTATCTAAAATAAAAAATAAAAAATAAAGAAGGCAGGTTCTGCTAGATGTGGTGGCTCACACCTGTAATCCCAGCACTTTGGGAGGCTGAGATGGGTGGATCACCTGAGATCAGGAGTTTGAGACCAGCCTGGCCAAGGTGAAACCCCATCTTTACCAAAAAATACAAAATTAGGTTGGGCATAGTGGCTCACACTTGTAATCCCAGCACTTTGGGAAGCTGAGACAGGTGGATTACTTGAGGTCAGGAGTTCAAGACCAGCCTGGCTAACATGGTGAAACCCCATCTATACCAAAAAATACAAAATTAGGCTGGGCGTGGTGGCTCACACCTGAAATCCCAGCACTTTGGGAAGCCGAGGTGGGCGGATAACCTGAGGTCAGGAGTTCAAGACCAGCCTGACTAATATGGAGAAATTCTGTCTCTACTAAAATACAAAATTAGCCGAATGTGGTAGCACATGCCTGTAATCCCAGCTACTCGAGAGGCTGAGGCAGGCGAATCACTTGGACCCAGGAGGCAGAGGTTGTGGTGAGCTGAGATTGCGCCATTGCACTCCAGCCCAGGCAACAAGAGCGAAACTCGTCTTAAAAAAAAAAAAAAATTAGCTGGGCATGGTATGTGCCTGTTGTCCCAGCTACTCAGGAGGCTGAGGTGGGAGAATCACTTGACCCCAGGAGGCGGTGGTTGCAGTGAGCTGAAGACCACACCACTGCACTGCAGCCTGGGCGACAAAGTGAGACTCTGTCTCAAAAAAAAAAAAAAAAAAGAAGGCAAGTTCCTAACTTCATTAATTGAAACAAATTACAATTCCAGACTTAAGCTCTTGATTTTGAGTTTGCTGAAAAGAAACACAGAAAACAGTGATTAAGAAACAGAACTTAGGCCAGGCGCGGTGGCTCATGCCTGTAATCCCAGCATTTTGGGAGGTTGATCACCTGAGGTTGGGAGTTCGAGACCCATCTTAACAACATGGAGAAACCTCGTCTCTACTAAAATACAAAATTAGCCGGGTGTGGTGGTACATGCCTGTAATCCCACCTACTCAGGAGGCTGAGGCAGGAGAATTGCTTGAACCTGGGAGGCAGACGTTGCGGTGAGGTGAGATCACACCATTGCACTCCAGCCTTGGCAAAACAACAACAACAAAAGAACTTAAAGGTTTGTGAATCCATATATGCTTCTATGTTTAACAGGTGTTACTTTGCCAGTATTTGAACATTACCATGAAGGAACTGACAGTAAGTGTGAAACTTTTATATTACTTTGTGTCTCTGGGATTTCCTGTTTCCTCTTTAAATGAACTAAGTTCTGGAAAATGGTGCTAGATGTTGAGAGGTTCCTGAGTTAGAAATCCTCTTATCTGATATAGTGAGGACAATACTTGATCAGTTAATCAAAAGGTCTTAAGGCCAGGCACAATGGCTCATGCCTGTAATCCTGGCACTTTGGGAGGCTAAGGCAGGCAAATACCCGTCTCTACAAAAAATACAAAAAATCAGCCGGGTGTGATAGCACGTGCCTGTAGTTTCAGCTACTTTGGGGCTGAGGAGGGCGGACTGCTTGAAATGGGGAGGTAGTTGCAGTGAGTTCTGATCATGCTACTGCACTCCAGCCTGGGCAACAGAGCAAAACCTTGTCTCAAAAAAAAAAAAAGGTCTTATGCTAGGAAGTCATAAAACACTGTACATATCTTAAAATACTTCAGTATTTTATCAGAAATATATCAATGTAGAATCATTTGCTATTTAAAAATATAAGGCCTTTTGAGTATGAATTCACTGATTAGACTTCTGTGTTGTCTTTCTGCGTATCCTACACCCACAATGCACTGCTTATAATTCCCAGTTTGGGTCTCTTTAAAGTCAAATAAGATCTTAGACGCTATGATGCAACCTGAATGCGGATTCTTTCTAGATTTTTATAGCCCACTCCCACTTTTTAAATAACTGTCGTATTCATTCCATTCCTAATTTGACAGCATATTTTCTTTCCAAAGTAAAGTATTAACTTTTTTGATAGAAACAATATTCTTGGCCAGCCTCAGTGGCTCATACTTGTAATCTCAGCACTTCGGGAGGCTGAGGCAGGCGGATTGCCTTAGCCCAGGAGTTTGAGACCAGCCTGGGCAACATGGTGAAACCTCGTCTCTATCCAAAAAGTTACAAAAATTAGCTGGACCTGGTGGCAAGTGCCTGTGGTCCCAGCTACTCGGGAGGCTGAGGTGGAAGGATTGCTTGAGCCTGAGAAGTGGAGCTTACAGTGAGCTGAGATTGTGCCACTGCACTCCAGCCTGGGTGGCAGAGTGAGACCCCATCTCAATAAATACATAAACAATATTCTTTCTTTTGGCACTCATATTTCCTTGTTTCATGTAATATCTAATTAAATCATATAGAATATTAAGTACGTTTCATACGAAGAAGTAGAGCATTCTAGAGAGTCACCTGTTCACAGAGTGTCATTGTACTCTGGGCATCAGGCAATATGATTTTCAAAGGGAATAACGGGCATCAAGCTAGTGAAGTGAAGGTTAGTTAAAAGCTTCTCTTCTAGTTATATTTAGAATAGTATTCTTGTGGAAAACTGTATTTAGTAGCATGCTCCTATAGTGTTTGGGGAGTGAGATAGGTACTTCATGTTTACATTCAATGAAGATTAGTGAATTTGTCTTTCCATATTTGTTATTATTCTGAATTATCTCCTTTTGGGAAATTTTATAGGGAAGATTATTTACTCTCTAATTACAAATGTTGTCTGACTGGTTCTTTCAGGTTATGAACTGACTGGTTTAGCCAGAGGTGGGGAACAGTTGGCTAAATTAAAGAGGAATTATGCCAAAGCAGTGGAACTACTGGTGGAACTAGCTTCGCTGCAGGTAAGTAGCAAAGGACCTGGAGAACTCTTGCAGTTTGATTTCTAACAGTCAAGTGGAGCAGAGTCAGGTCTTGAGTCAGCCTAACTGTGCTTTGTACTTTCAACTGTTCCCATGATCCTATGTAAAACAAACATAATATTTTGATTTCTGAAGTGATGGCTTTTGTACCATTGTCCCTACTTTTAAAAATTTATTTATTATTTTTTTGAGATGGAGTTTTAATCTTGTTGCCCAGGCTGGAGTGCAATGGCGCGACCTCGGCTCACTGCAAACCTCTGCCTCCTGGGTTCAAGCTATTCTCCTGCCTCAGCCTTCCAAATAGCTGGGATTACAGGCATGGGCCACCATGCCTGGCTAACTTTTGTATTTTTAGTAGAGACGGGGTTTCGCCGTGTTGGTCAGGATGGTCTCGAACTCCTGACCTCAGGCGATCCACCCGCCTCGGCCTCCCAAAGTGCTGGGATTACAGGCATGAGCCACTGTGCCTGGCCCCTACTTTTTTTAATTTAAAAAATTATTTATTTTTCGAGATGGGGGTCTCACTTTGTCACCCAGGCTGGAGTGCAGTGGCATAATCTCAGCTCACTGTAGCCTCAACCTCCTGGGCTTAAGTGATCTGCCCACCTCAGCCTTCTGAGTAGCTGGGACTATAGGCATGCTGCACCACACCCAGCTAATTTTTGTATTTTTGGAGAGATGGGGTTTCACCATGTCGTCCAGGCTGGTCTCAAACTCCTGGGCTCAAGTAATCAGCCCGCCTCGTCCTCCCAAAGTCCTGGGATTATAGGTATGAGCCACCACACCCGGCCCCTACTTGTTATTATTAACAAAATGAATGTGCTATGGTACACTCTTATTTTTTTTGTTTTTGTTTTTTTCTTTGAGACAGAGTCTTGCTCTGTTGCCCAAGCTGGAGTGCAGTGTTACGATCTTGGCTAACTGTAGCCTGGATCTCCTGGGCTCAAGCAGTCCTCCCGCCTCAGCCTCCCAAGTAGCTGGGACTACAAGTTTGTGCTACCTTGTCTGGATAATTTTTTTGAATTTTTTAGTTGAAATGAGGTCTTGCTATATTGCCCAGGCTGGTCTCAAACTCCTGGCCTCAAGAAATCCTGCCATCTCAGCCTCCCAAAGTGCTGGAATTACAAGTGTGAGCCACCTCACCCAGCCCAGTTTCACTCTTTGCTAAGTGAGAACAGCAAGTTGATACTAGATTTAAATGTTTAAATGTAAATAAACATTTTGTGCATGGAAGGCCATTTTTCCCCCTATGTGGCCAGTTAGTATATATCTAGGTTATTAGTGCTTGATTCTTTCTTGTCATTTTTATGTTGTTATTTAGGTGAGATGGTAGTAAACAAATTATAATAGTGTCAACTCAGGTAAAGCCTGTTGAAGCAGAAATGATTTGATAAAGGTTTATTGAAAGCCAAATGTGAGGACTGACCCGGAAAGACACCAACAAAGTTGCGTGTGTTCTAGAGTCTGCTACAAGTTGGAAGGCTTTTATGGGAAAGTTTAGGAGAAGGGAGGACGACTCATACCCGAGTTGTCCTTTTCATTGGAGAGTACAATACAGAGGTCACAATCATTGGCTACAGATTGCAAATACGAACTAAAATGTTCTACATGCAAGTAAATCATGAAGTAAAACTTCATGATTCAGAAATATATCAGTGTCATTTTCAGCGTCAGTAGGTTGCATATTAATCAGTATGTCAACAGTCTGAGAAACAAGATTTCCTTACTCAGGGACAGGATATAAACCATGAATCATGAGATCTTTCAACCTGCTCAGGCAGGTTAATTTGGAAACCTACCAAATGTGACATATAGGTTATCAATAGCATGGAAATAGCGTTAGCCCTTTGGAAATCTCACAAGAATTTTGTTTTTGTTTTGTTGTGAAGAGACAGGGTCTTAATGTGTCACCCAAGCTGGAGTACAGTGGCAGTCATAGCTCACTGCAGCCTCAAACGATCCTCCCACTGCAGACTACCAAGTAGCTGGGACTACAGGTGCATGCTACTACACCCAGCTAATTTTTAAAATTTATTTCTTGTAGAGGCAAGGTCTCATTGTGTTGCCCAGGCTGGTCTTGAACTCCCAGCTTCAAGTGATTCTCCCACCTCAGCCTCCCAAAGTGTTGGGGTCATAGGTGTGAGCCAAGCACCCAGCCTAAGAATTTTGTTTTTTAAGCATGCTGAAAAGAAGTTGTCTTGGTTCTCAAGTGTTTTCTACAAGTGCAGTCTTAGTGGAGTCAAGTGATCAGGGAATGATTGGGAAGACTTTGTGCTTACATTATTAATTTGTTCTTACTTTAGACTTCTTTTGTTACTTTGGATGAAGCTATTAAGATAACCAACAGGCGTGTAAATGCCATTGAACATGGTGAGTATAGGTACTCTGAGGTGCTTTGTCACTTGTCCATACCCCCCACTTGTCGTGAAACTGCTAGGATCCAGGCACTGTACTGAAGACTGAAAGGTGAGTAAGATGCTGCCCCTGCCCGCAGGGCAAAGACAGAAGTGTGTCCATAGTACAAAAAAGTGTTATGAAGTGTTCTGATAGAAGTACTTGTATGATCTGCGGGAGTTACACACATAGGAAAGTGGTGACTTAAAAATTATGGAATGTTTTCTTCATTTCCAGTTATTCATGCTGTTATTTAAGGGTAGGAATATTTCTCAAGATCCTTAGTGTTTTCTTTAGTTCTAATGGTTGAGTGATGTAACTTTTTGAGTACATTAAATATTTAACTTTAAATCACTATAAGCCATTCTCCTTGATTTCTAAAAAATTTTCCTATTTGATGCACTTATTTTCCATCTTTTTTTTTACTATTTAAAAAATATGACTGCTTAGTGTTGACAGTGATTTTGCTCAATAAACTTAGTTTTATTAAAGAAACACTCAATTTTAGGTAAGAAAGCAAAATTTGAAGTAAAGAAATTCCTTTGCTTGGGGCTGTATTAATGTTAGTGAGAAAGTTATCTCATTTTTAAAAAAACTTTTTTGACTGCTTGCTAGTGCCAGACCTTGTACATGAAAGTGGAAGCAAAAAAAAAAAAAAAAGGATAATTTGTAGTTCTCACCCTGAGAGTTCACATTCTAGAAGCAGAATAGGTAAACTCTATGTAAAGTCAAACCTAATGACATAAACTCAAAATCGAGCATTCTCTCTGCTCAATTTTTTAAGTTGATTGCTACTATATTTAAAATAACATCTGTGCTTCAATGTTATATATTCATAGAATTCAGCACATTCAGTATTATATTTGTTATGGTCCCATAGGTTATCTGTGCATAGAAAAGATACTAGAAGGGTATACACCAACATGTTTACAGTAGTTACTCTTTTGGATATTCGGATTATACTCCATTTTATTTTTTTTCTTTCTGTTTTTATTTTCCAAGTTCTCTGCATTAAATGCACATTAATTTTACAATTAGGAAAAAATAACTGGTTATTCAAATGAGCACTGATAATTTGCAAAAAGGGGTTTGAAGTTCTCACACATATTATTATGTTTTTTTAACTCTAGTCATCATTCCCCGGATTGAACGTACTCTTGCTTATATCATCACAGAGCTGGATGAGAGAGAGCGAGAAGAGTTTTATAGGTTTGTTGAAATTGACAGTTATTGATCATTTTTTGTTTTCCATATTCCAAAGGCTCTATTTGCTGAATGACTTGTTGGTTTATGTTCTTTAGAATTAGCACAGCTTCTGTTTTATTTTGATAAATAAGAAGCACGAAATACTACCAAAAGTTGTGGAAGCAAATCTGTCAAATTTCACATGTACCTATAACATGGCATTTCCAAAAACTTAGGCCTTTCAGAGAAACTATTTAGACTTAATTTTTAAAAATATATACGTTTTAAGATAGTCAAATGCAGTAGTGAAAAGTGGGGAAAGAGTAGAACAAGGAGTTTGATCTGTAACTGTGAATAATAGAGATAACTCACTACCTTCGGACCAGCCAAGACTCAATTATTCTTTTTTTAATTTTTTTTTTGTATGTGTGAAACAGAGTCTGGCTCTGTCACCCAGGCTGGAGTGCAATGGTGATCTCGGCTCATGTGCCACCATGCCTGGATAATGTTTTTGTACTTTTAGTAGAGATGGGGTTTCACCATGTTGGCCAGGCTGGTCTCAAAACTCCTGGCCTCAAGCAGTCCACCCGCCTCAGCCTCCCAAAGTGCTAGGATTACAGGCATGAGCCACTATGCCTGGCTCTTGATTATTCCTTAAAATGAAATGATGATTTAGATTGGGTGTCTCCTACATAAAAACTGAGAGAAGAAACTAGAATTAAGCTGTTATTCAACAAATATGTATTTCATGTTGAATATGTTAAGGAGAAGGTATAAAGCACCTGGAGGCATTACCAAATAGTATATACATCATGCCATTAGAGAATTAGCACAGCACTTGGGGAGAAATTATGCATGTCCATGGATTATGAACATTTAGAGTCAACAGGGATAAATACTAAACTGGTGGTATACAGGGGTCTGTATACTCAGTTCAGAGAAATGGGAGGTAGGTGAAGGCAGGAGTATTTAGGAAAGACATGGGAGGTCTTAGATCTGGAGTTACCATCTAATTATGGTTTATAATCTTAATTATCAAAGGTTAGTTTCTGTCCTTCCATGATACTCAGGGTTGTGTTGAGCCAAAATTTAAAAAAATGCCTGAATGCTCAAAATCTGTTCCATTAGAGAATAGATTTCAAAATTTAACCTACTAAAGGCTTCTAGGCCAGGCTCGGTGGCTCATGCATGTAATCCCAGCACTTTGGGAGGCTGAGGCGGGTGGATCACAAGGTCAGGAGTTCAAGACCAGCCTGGCCAAGATGGTGAACCCCCCCCGCCCCCCGTCTCTACTAAAAATAAAAAAAAATTATCCAGGCATGGTGGCATGCACCTGTAATCCCAGCTACTTGGGAGGCTGAGGCAAGGAATTGCTTGAACCCAGAGGTGGAGGTTGCAGTGAGCCAAGATTGTCACCCTGGGTGACAGAGTGAGACTCTGTCTCAAAAAAAAAAAAAAAAAAAAAAGGCTTCTACTCTCAGGTTAAACCAGTTATTAGCTATAAAAATTATGTATTTTTAAAAAAGGGTTAGAAATAAATTACTGAAAATGAAATTAGTAAAAGTACGAAGTTTTTTTTCTAGGTATAGGTGTTTATTATCCTTGTTACAAAACTAAAAGAAATCAAATCTACTTAATATTGAAAGTGTTTAAAAAATGCACCCCCACCTGTATTTTATAGGTTAAAGAAAATACAGGAGAAGAAAAAGATTCTAAAGGAAAATCTGAGAAGGATTTGGAACAAAGGAGAGCAGCTGGAGAGGTGTTGGAACCTGCTAATCTTCTAGCTGAAGAGAAGGATGAGGATCTTCTGTTTGAATAATCTTTCCTGTTCTGGTTCTTTTAGAAACCCTAACATTGGCTTCATTTTAATTCATAGTGTGTAGGTTTGATTCGTCTGGCTAGTTATTTTTTGGCCTAAGAATTTCACTGGTTGTAAAATTTACCTGGATGTCTGTTTATGGGATTACTTTTGCAGAATCATAATTTAGCAACCATTTATCATGGATGAAAGAGATCTGTAAAACCTGCCCAGGAACTTAAAGAATTTACTCTGAAGCGTTATCCTACTCCATTTACATCTGTGTTACACGTGCTGTGCTTACCAAGCATATTAGGAAATACCTCTTAGGAAGCATTAGTGGTCTCAGGCCAATTACTGTGGAGCAGCTTTCATTCCTACCCTCTTGCAAGCAAACCTTGGCACTGTTGTCTGAAATTGCTGCAGCTATTCTTGTGTTACCATGGTACTTCTCAAACTTTGTGAAAACCTGCACTTTTCCTTGCATGACAGGTCCCTGTCTTGTCTGTCATGGGAGCAGTTCTGCCAATTTAAATGTGACTGTGGTATAAATGTATAAACAGTAAAATGATTTAAAAATAAGCCATTCAATTTTTATTAATTTACTGTTAAGTCATGTTCTCATGCTTAGATCAGTAGTGTCAGCCAGAGCTTTCTCTGCAAACATGTAGGAAGTGAGTAGCCATTTTCCCCCCTCCATGTATTAGAGTTTTACAAAAAGGCTTACTTTGAGACAACTGTTGCATTTTAGGGTACTAATAAATGATTGTCGGTGAGTTATGAGGGCATTATAATACCTCCTTATTTGCTAATCTAAGAAAAATAACTGGTTCCCATTTTAGAGTAAGAAATAAGGTAACTTTTACTATGTATAAGTGATAAAATTTGTTTTCATTTATGAAGATGAAGCATTTGGCCACATCGGGTGTCTGAGGTTTTTAGTACTGTTTGATTTGGCATGAGCCATCCATGATTACTCAGTCTTTCTTGCAACCAGTTCCAGGCATTTTTGACGATTGGCCATGTTTAGTTCTGAAATTGTGACACTATCTTTATGAATACTGTATTTTAATCAAGTGACATCGCAGTCTAGGTAGTTTTTTTTTTTTTTTTTTGGAAACAGTCTCATTCTGTAGCCCAGGCTGGAGTGCAGTGGCAGTGATGTTGGTTCACTGCAACGTCCACCTCCTCAGTTCAAGAGATTCTCCTGCCTCAGTCTCCCAAGTAGTTGGGATTATAGTTGTGCGCCACCATGCCCAGCTAATTTTTGCATTTTTAGTGGAGATGGGGTTTCACCATGTTGGCCAGGGTGGTCTCGAACTGACCTCAAGTGATCTGCCCGCCTCGGGCTCCCAAAGTGCTGAGATTACAGGCATAAACCACTGTGCCTAGGTGGTTTATGTTTTACATAAAGTTTTTACTAGGCAGTTTTAAAGTATTAAATGATTTTGCAAGCATTTAACATCTATAAAATAGCAGGTCTTAGTTATGTGCCAGGCACTGTTATTAAGTATTTTGTTTATATTACTTCATTACAATAACCATAAGAGGCACATATTAGCCCCTATTTTACAGAGGAAAACTGGAGACACAGGAAATTTGAGTAATTAGTCTTAAGTTAAAAGCTAGAAAGTAGAAAATTCAGAATTTAAGTCTAAGCAGTCTACTTTCAGAGTTTTTACACTTTAACTTTTCCTTTCTGTTTCATCTGTATTTCAAACTTTGGGTATTTAAAGACATTGGGACTGTTCTGGAGAAGCTGATATTTAGGAAATCTGGTTGGGGCTCACAGAATAAAATCTTAGGTTCAGTGTAAATTCAGTGATGACTGGAAAACCAACAACTCAATTCACAAGTACTTTAAAAATAGGTAACTGTTTAACATTTCGTCTTCCCAACATCCTGCTGAACTGTAAATTCTACCATCTCCATTTTGCAGATGAGGAAATTGAGGCTTTGATAAGTCAAAGAGCACAGCTGGAATGCAAGTCAAGTATGATTTGATTTAATTTGATCTTTACATTTTAAGCATTATGTACTGCCTTTCTAGGAGGCAAAAATTAGTTTGAAGTAGGGATCCAGATTAGTGGTTTTCCACATTTAGGTAAATTCAATATTCACCTTAAAGCAACAAGCCAAAGGACCCTAGATTTCTCCTGTGGCTTCTTAAAGCCCTGGAATGTACTGGTCTTAGTTAAAATGCCTACAAAAGTGCAGATGATTTTAGTTTAGCATTTGTTAAAAAGAAATCGAGAAAACAACGGACACAATTTGTTGTGTGGCGTCAGTTATCTGAAATGGGAAGAATATAGATCAGGAATAGGAATGGAAAGCTGAACTGCAGTGGCAGGTGTATATATGTAAGAAACTTTTTGTTGGTATATGATTTATGACCTTTGGGAGATGTATAGCAGAAAAAAAGAAATGAAGAGAAACAAAGTATGTTATATATTTGCCAACAATTCACATGCTGCCTCAGTGTTCTCAAATCTCAGGCTGCACATAAGGTCCATTTGCCTGAGTATTACACAACTCCTTCTCCTTTCAGAAAACTTCCAAGTTCACAGCCTTGAGTTGTCCATCTTTAATACACTTAGTTGTTGGGTTTTAATAATTAAGGAAACAGGACCTACCTATATCTGTGCCAACAGGGGGCACTACCCCACTGTAAAGAACAAATCAAAAGGTGTTTTGTGTTGTACCTGGAAGATCCAATGATCTTGATTTTGGCAAAAACTTGAAGAGAAGGGTGGTCTTTACATGTGTGGAAACCTTGAGTGGCGGAGCAAATAGCAAGAGAAATTGCTCAGTGGGTTTTAAAATTTGAAATATAATTTTACTTTTTATTTTTACAATACAGTGTACAGTATGACATCTCAAAATAACAGAGTGCAGATACAGGATAAGAGTACAAAGGGGGATTAACAACAGATGTCAGAAGGTTACCTTTATTAAGGCTAAATCCCTGCTTTATATTTTCCACACATTCACAAAATTACATTCAAATCATTCCTTATCAATACTTATTTCTTAGGCCATGAGAAAAGGAAAATAATCCAGACATTTGATTTTCATAGAAAGCAAATCTGGATTAGTCTAAATAATATTCTCCGTCCATTTGTTCTGACAACAAAAATTTGAGAAATAAAGATATGCACCAACCTAACACTTCCTTATTTGGATTTTCCAAGTACACTGCATTAGTTAATGATACCATTTCTATATTAAATGGCTAAGACCTCCCCCCCCCCCCACAATGGGGTCTCCAGTCAGAACCACAGAGGGACAGGAAATAGAATTGGCTAGAGTGGCTGTACAACTAGGTGTACAGCAAGGCTTTTTTCCATATTCTTTTGTGGAGGTCAGCAACAACTCACTTTTCACTTTAAGGACTGTGTTGAATATCAGCACATCCTTATCACTGGGATTTAGAAAAGTTTGGGACATTTCTATCATTGCTGATGAGGAAGGGGAGAATGATAGGACTTCACTGACCTTGAAATATTTATCACCTCAGACTTCCTAAAAGTACGGCATGGCATGGCCTCTGCCTTGGTACAAGATCTACTTGTTAAAGCCATGTTCCTGAATCTTGACAGCACATGGCCCTAGTGCAGGCCTAATGTCTACAGCGGGCACAAGAGCCACTCACTGACACTACCTACAACCTCACTCTAAGTTAACATGAACTGCCAATAGTTTAGCTCTTGGAGTTGAAAACAGTTGTCAGTTACAATAAGCAGATCACAAAACTCCATTATCCACCATAGACTGCCCTTCATTCCTGAGAAGTAAACTGAAAAACTGAAAAGATTAAGTGCTAAGTATATTCCTTAGTTTTTAATGCCAAAAATCGGTGTGACCTGTGAATTTTCCTGGCTCTAAATTGGAGTATTTCAGAGCTGAAGAGACAGTATGTATGGCATTCCTTCCCTCAACCCAAGAATGTTATTTTCTTCCTAAGGAACATTATCTTGAAAATATTTCCACATAAAACACTCTCCAGCCAACTTAATAGGCCATGCAAATTTGAACAGAAAAAGGCAACATATAAACTGTCTACATTTGTTCAAATAAAATTATGTAGAAGAGGAAAAAAATCAAATATATACATGACACAAATTACTCCTTAAACACAATTCCTTATGTTAAATTATGTCAGCATTATTCCAGTGTTTAGCTCTGGGAATAGGAAATGCTGTAGCTAAAGTCACCATAAAAATAAAATCAAGGCATTCACATTTGAGGTTGTTTGTCACACATCACACTATCCTAAAGGCTTGAAAAGACTGCAAATTAAGTTTCTATGCCAATTATACATGTTGAATTTTAAAGCTACAGCTATAGAGACAATACAAAAATCCTATTAGCTTAAATGTTTTTTATGATTTACCAAGCTGTTGCATTCTGGTCATAAGAGGCAGACCTTGTTAGGTTAAAAACCTATTTCTATATACGTAATACCTTTTCTCTCTAATATTCTTTTCCTAAAATATTCAAATGACTTTCAGGTCTTCCTTTCCTTTTGATCTTAAAGTCAATTGTCATAGTATTTCCTAAGGACATATATAATTTTATTCAGATGCTAAACAAGTGTTTTCAATGACCATTTGTTGATCTATTAAATATTAATATACAGTTCAGCAGCTATATTCATCAACAGAATTCCAGTTTATTACCTATATATATGTAGCACAGTCATAGAATACTGTGCTCATACATAAAAATGCAAAAACTGTCAAATGTGCTGTCCTCCCATGTATATAAAAAACTATTAGCATCATGAGGAAGAAACTTTTTAACAGTCAATACAGATTATAATGAACACCTGCCATTCATAAAAATGTAACATACATCCTACTATACTATGCAGATGAGCTAGGTTAGTAAATCAGTTGAGACTTAAGAAAAAAAATTCAGAAAATCATAATTTTAAAAAGATCAGCATATTTTGTATACCTTTAAGTAGATTATTAGAGTGTGCTGAGTGTAGAGTCAGATCCAAAAAATTTGAGCGAAAAAACTGGTGCTTCTAATGGAATGTTTTTTGTTTTTTTAAGAATTAAAAGACATACAAATGAATTCAAGCCTAACAAAGTAGCTCCAACCCAAAGTGGCACCATTTTGTTTTTTATTTTTCCTTTTTAGGAAAGTATCTCTGATGACTAAATAGTCTCTTAAGCAAATACTGCCTTGCCCAGTGCATAGAAGCACAATCCCTCTGCTCAGTATTCCCAATGAAGTCATTTAAGTGTAAATGATTTAACACTTAAGTGTAATCACATCAATATTTGTGTGAGACATAGACACTTGTGTATACAAGTTTTTCACAGAGATACGACTAAGCAGAAAGGGTTTAGGTGAAAACAAAAGGTTTTAACAGGACAAAATGGAATGCTCTGTTGAAAGCTTCCATTTAGAATCCCAAAATGAGGCAAGAACCGCTAAAGCCATGTATAGAGAATAAAGGATGCCGTGCACAAACTGCCTAACGGAACTGTCCTCTCACTAATTCAAGAGATCTAAGAATAGATCTACAGCGTATACTGCTGCCTTCCTCAATCTTGCTGCAGTGTTGGGCAATCTTCCTACTGGCAGTTTTTGCCAGATCAAGTCCAACATGCCATAGAATGGATGTTTCCTTCACCTCAGCCAAGTGGACGGTACCCACTGAGGTTCAGTATCAAGTTTGTTAATTAACCTAAGCAATTCCTGATAGGCTTTATCAAGATCTGAATTCACAATTGCCGTATCAAAGTAGTGGCCATTGTTCTGCTCCATCTCTCTTGTCTTCTCAATGATTTCTCTCAATTCTTCAGGCTGCAAAGAGAAGATAAAAACTGTGAGATAATTCCTTTTCTAACCAAATATAGGATGAGTCAGAGATGGCCTTCCTTCTGTCTCTCCCAACCTCAGGAGCTCCTTTCCAACCCTGTCATGGCCACACTGGTTTCCTTTGCTTTGGCATCTTCAGGACTCACAATATGAACCATTTGGGACTCAATATATCCTGTTTTATACCACTATTTAGGTTTTCACATATTTTGTCTTATCTCACCAACAAGACTACAAGCTTCAAGAACACAGACTGTTACTTTGAATTCCCTACAAACATTTGTTTTCAAACATTCTAGGACACTATAACCTCTTCCTAATAGTAACATCTTCTGTAACATGAAGTGAACCTTTCTTGTTGGAGCAAGGACCTAAAATGCCATCTACTTTTGGCTCTAGTAACGAGCCCTTGCCCTTTACTGTGTGTGCACTGCAGACAGTTAAAAGTATCCTACCAAAGTTTGGGAAACTATATAGAGCAGCCTACTTTAAAATACTGACTGAAGGAAAGGGCCATTCTGCAAAGATAAGCAGGCAGCAACGCTATGTGCAAAACTTATCCCAAACCCTCTAATTATCAGGCACATATGTTCGAGAAAGTGAAACTCACCCCAAATCACCCCTGCCAATGAAGACAACTAATTTAAACTCAAGACAAAATGTCTCAGATGTAAAAGTCACACATTAGTACTATATTGGACCCACAGTACAAAAAAATTCATATCATTCAACTGTTTGAACTTCCCTAACAGTAAGAAAACATATTAAAAATATGACAACTCTGGCTAGTCCTGAGGCAGTTTCTTGCATGGCTCTCTAATTCTCATTCTGGAATGTTGTACATCTGAATATGGCACACAGAATCCTTTGTCCCAGCAGGGAATCTACTTCACCACTGTAACTGAACACACTGACATTTTTGCTAAAACTTATGTCTACCAAAAGCTCGAGATTATTGAATACTCTAGGACTCCACAGAGAACTGAAACTTTGTGGTACTGGAGTTGAAATGAAAATGCTAAAGCCCAATCCACCTAGTTTTTATCAAATTTAAGGCACTGTTATTTCATTTTATGCCAAAATACCTTATATCACTTATTTAGTACTTTATGTCTGAAGTCCTCTTTCAAATTACAATCCACGACTAAGATGAAACAAAATGTTTTAGCTCAAAATTTTTAGCTGAACTAGGCAAAACTGACAATAAGTTCATATTGCTAGATAGCCACTCTCAAGCCTCTATACTAGCAGAACAGATTCAGAGATTCAGAATACAATTAGAAAACTGGTTGGTTACATTTTGCACCCAGTGAGTGTTGCCCAGGCTGGAGTGCAGTGGCACGAACTCAGCCTCTTGAGTAGCCAGTACCACAGGCATGCACCACCATGCCCAGCTAATTTTTTTTTATAGTTTTAGTAGAGACAGGATTTCACTATGTTGCCCAGGCTGGTCTTGAACTCCTGGCCTCAAGTGATCCGTCCACCTTGGCCTCTCAAAATGCTGGGATTACAGGCGTAAGCCACTGTGCCTGGCCTTCTATATCAATTTAGTAAACTAAAAAAAGTTTAGCAGTTTTTTATACAGTTAAAACACACATTTATCTTTTTTTTTTTTTTGAGAAAGAGTCTTACTCTGTTGTCCAGGCTGGAGTGCAGTGGTGCAATCCCAGCTCACTGCAACCTCCACCTCCTGGGTTCAAGTGATTCTCCCGCCTCAGCCTCCCAAGTAGCTGGGATTACAGGTGCATGCCACCACACCTGGCTAATTTTTGTGCTTTTAGTAGAGATGGGGTTTCACTATGTTAGCCAGGCTGGTCTTGAACTCCTGACCTCAAGTGATCTGCCTGCCTCAGCCTCCCAAAGTGCTGGGATAACAGGCATGAGCCACTGTGCCCGGCCCTCAAAATTTTATCCAAATATTTTTTAACTGAAGAATGGATAAATTGTGCTATATTAGTATCATGGTATATTACTCAGCATTAAGAGAGAATGAACTGCTGTTAGACACAACACAGATCAATCTCAAAAACATGCTGATCAAAAGCCAGACACAAACTTCAACAAACTGCATGCTTCTATTTATATGAACTTCTAGAACAGACCAAACAAATCTATAGTGACAGAAAGCAGAATAGTGGTTGCCAGAAAGAAAGAATGGAGGGGCATTAACTTCAAAGGGGCATAAGAAAACTAGAGTAATAGAAATGTTCTAAATCTTCATAGGCATGGTGGTTACACAGGTATACATTTCCAAAACTTGCTGAATTATACAATTAAAATGCATGTATTTATTGTATGTGAAATATACTTCAGCAAAGAAAAAGAATCAGAAAGTTCTAATTAGAAAATCAAATATATTGCATATTGTTAAAACATTTTGGTACTGATCAACTTCCTGCTTTAAAAATATATATAAGCTAGGACCTGTGGCACATGCCTATAATCCCAGCTTATAGAACTGGCATGGGAGGGTCATTTGAGTCCAGGAGTTCAAGGCTTGCAGTGAGCTATGGTCATGCCACAGCACTCTAGTCTGGGTGACATAGAATCTCCTCTCAAAAACAAAACAAAACAAAACAAACAAACAAAAAAACAAAAAAACAGTCCTAAAATTTAGGATGGCCAATTCTAAGTGAAGTAGATAAAAATTCCATTACAACACTGCCAGAGACCAACCAAAAGAAAGATGCTGGCTGGGCACGGTGGCTCACGCCTGTAATCCCAACACTTTGGAGGCCAAGGCGGCGGATCACGAAGTCAGGAGATCAAGACCATCCCAGCTAACACGATGAAACCCCATCTCTACTAAAAATAAAAAATAAAAAAATAAAAAGAGCTGGGCATGGTGGCAGGTGCCTGTAATCCCAGCTACTCGGGTGGCTGCGGCAGGAGAATCGCTCAAACCCAGGAGGCGGAGGCTGCAGTGATCCGAGATTGCGCCACTGCACTCCAGTCTGGGTGACAGAGCAAGACTCCATCTCAAAACAAAAAAAAAAACAAAAAAAAACAGATGCTTAACATGTTTTGGAATGGTCTATGGTCCTTCATATAATAGTGAATCCTTGTTGGAAAAAAGGCCTAAAAAGAAATAAGTATGCATGTTAGGAAGTGGAAAATTAGGCTGAACAGGAAGAATGGAGTACACTCTGGTCCTCAGTGTGCATCCTTTTCCTTGAACAATCATGGAGTTCCTGTTCTACCAAAGTAGTTATTGGACACTAAATTTTACACAGTATTAATCTTGTTTTTCTTGTTATATTGTGATCCTCCTCAAGAACAGCCAGTGACCATGCTGCCTATTTCCTTTGTATCATTCCAAGTGCTATGGACAGCAAATACTCTGACTCCAGTTACTTATGAATTTGTAGGTATATGGCGGAAATGAAAAAGGAGTGTAGTACTACACTTTAATCAGCTAGCCTACTTAGCCTAGACAAAGCAACCAGAATTATGCTCATCATGTAGGATGGGAAAGCCCTTGATGTCTGTAGCCTAAGACATTAAAAATTACTACCTCACATATAGATTGAATAAGAAATGTTGGCGGGGCGTGGTGGCTCACGCCCGTAATCCCAGCACTTTGAGAGGCCAAGGCGGGCGGATCACGAGGTCAGGAGATTGAGAGGCGGGCGGATCACGAGGTCAGGAGACTGAGACCACGGTGAAACCCCATCTCTACTAAAAATACAAAAAATTAGCTGGACACAGTGGCGGGCGCCTGTAGTCCCAGCTACTTGGGAGGCTGAGGCAGGAGAATGGCGTGAACCCGGGAGGCGGAGCTTGCAGTGAGCTGAGAATGCGCCACTGCACTCCAGCCTGGGTGACAAAGCGAGACTCTGTCTCAAAAAAAAAAAAAAAAAAAAAAAAAAAAATGCTAAGTAGACATAGAGTGAAAAAAGATATTTTGGAGGGTGAAGAGGAAGAGGAAGGGTTAATGTGTTGTGGTGGACAGTCAAGAATGAAAGGAGGCTGAGCGCGGTGGCTCACGCCTGTAATCCCAGCACTTTGGGAGACTGAGGCAGGTGAATCGCGAAGTCAGGAGATCAAGATCATCCTGGCTAACATGGTGAAACCCCATCTCTACTAAAAACACAAAAAAGTTAGCCAGGCGTGGTGGCGGGTGCCTGTAGTCCCAGCAATTCGGGAGGGTGAGGCAGGAGAAAGGCGTGAACCCGGGAGGCAGAGCTTGCAGTGAGCTGAGATTGCGCCACTGCACTCCAGCCTGGGCGACAGAGCGAGACTCCATCTCAAAAAAAAAAAAAAAATGAATGAAAGGAAGGCTGGGTGTGGTGGCTTACACCTGCAATCCAAGCACTTTGGGAGGCTGAGGCAGGAGGGTTTCTTGAGGCCAGGAGTTCAATACCAACCTGGCAACATAGCGAGACCCTGTCTATACAAAATACATAAAAAATTAGCCAGACATGGTGGTGCATGGCTACAGTCCCAGCCACTTGGACAGGTTGGGGTGAGAGGATCACCTGAGCCCAGAGTCTGAGCCTGCAGTGAGCCATGAACATGCCACCACACTCCAGGCTGGGCAACAGGGTTAGACCCTATCTCAAAACAACAATGACCAAAAAAACAAAAAACAGAATCAAAAGAAAGGAATGTAAATATGCTTTTAATGACTATCTTTAAGGAGATTTAAAGGCATAGTCAATGAAATGAGGCAATCTGAGTAAGCCCTCTCAAAAATAGATCTATTTACTAAATAAGGAGCAAAAAAACAAGGAAGAACATGTTACTTTGATACAGTAAGTCACTTGACAGAGTTATCATCTTACATAATTAAATAAAAGCTCAATGCTTTCTTATTAATAACATATATTATCATTCACTTAATTATCAATGTTTAATGTGACATAGACTACCTCAACCATATCTAGCATAGATCTAAAATAATTTAAAAACATTTTTCTGTTCCAAACAATGTGAGAAGACCAAAGGGAGAAGAAAAGCAGAACATAATTTTCAGTGGGATAAAAAGAAGAAAAAAGCAAGAGCACTCAAATTTGGCTCCTGAAAATGTGGAGTATCTACAGAGAAAAGTCAGTAATCCTGAAGAGTTGGCTGATAACTTTGGTGGCAGTCACATCACCCTAGAAATGTCACAGACCCATGTGAAGAAGCTCAAAAGTTACCATATGTAGACGCCCCAACTTTGAAAAGCTGCCATAGTCCAACCCAGTGGCAACCATGGCAATTTTTGGGCAAGTAATATTACAGAAAGAATAATCAGTTTGAAAGCTCAAGCTAATGGAGCTTTTAAGCACCAGGACAAATTAGACCAGGACTGTTTCATGTTTACCTTCAATGGAATAGTACAATAGTGTGAAAACTTTACCTTTGGATTTTTGCCTTCTTTGGCCAATAATGCCCGAAGTCTTTCTTGTGAAGGGGGTGCAATGAAGATAATATATGGTTTCAAATCTGAATTCCGAAGAGTCTTCAATGACTGTAAAAAGAGATATTTTGATTTTTTAAATAATTTGCATCATTTAATTACTTACTAATAATACTGATTGGATATACATATTAGATTAAGGGACTTGCTCTGTCGCCTAGGCTGGAATGCAGTGGTGTGATCACAGCTCTCTGCAACCTCAATCTGCTGCGCTCAAGTGACCCTCTAACCTCAGCATCCTCAGTAGCTAGAACCATAGGCATGCACCACCCTGTCTGGCTAACTTTTTACTTTTTTGTCGAGACAGGATCTTGCTTTGTTGCCCAGGCTGGTCTTGAACTCCTGGCCTCAAGCAATGCTCCTGCCTTGGCCTCCCAAAGTGCTGGGATTATAGGCATGAGCCACTGCACCTGGCCCAATTCACAGTATTTTTAAGATCCTACCATTCACTGTAAGAATATACTGTGAAGCTATATATATATATATGTGTGTGTGTGTGTGTGTGTGTGTATATACACATTATATATAATATACATATATTATTTTAGCTTGCTCTTTTATGTAATGAAATATAAGTGAATGATACTGAAGGATGACAACTGTGATATTAAAATACCTTGCTAATAAGATCACATACAGATTACAATAACCATATTAAAAATCCATTTTGGAGGAATTAGAATAATACAAGTTGCCTTACTATGTGCCAGACACTAAATATAAGCAAAATCAGAGAACCTAACTTCACATGTGCAAAAGACAATTCAAGAAAAGCACATCTAAGAAAAAGATGACTATGTTTGAATCTGGAGATTGCAGTTTTCATTTTGTTACCAATGCATGACTCTGTGTCCTCAAACTGAAGTGCTCTATCAAAATGGAGATTATAGGAATATGCCGTTTCTATCTAAAAACATTAAGATGATTAAAACAATATGCTGAGTTCTTTGTTGAAATCTGTTAGCTATTTTTCTTGGAGAAATAAGAATTTTAAAACCTGTTTGCCCAAATAATATAAAGAATTCTAAAGAAATTTAGTAAAACATGTATACTTCTCTTAAATCAAAAATGTATAACTGAAAGAGTAGAGCCTAAGCGCATTCGTCCACTAAAACACAAACAAAAATCCCTAATTACTATTTTAGAATAGCCGATTTAGAATCAATTCTCCTTTATGTACATCTCTTTAATGACCACTGACTATGTTGCCTGATTTGACATGAGCAGCAGCCACATTAAGGAAAGTTGTATGCTAAAGCTGTATGGTCTACAAAAATTAAAAAATTTTCCATAACATTTGGAGTTTCTTAAAAACTCCAAAATTTCTAAAATTAGTTTTTTTGTTGTTTTGTTTTTGTTTTTAAGACAGGGTCTCACTCTGCTCACTCTGTCACCCAAGGTTGGATGCAGTGCAGCTCACTACAATCTCTGCCTCCCTGGCTCAGGCGATTCTCCCATCCCAGCCTCCCAAGTAGCTGGGACCACAGGTGCATGCCACCATGCCTGGCTAATTTTTTAAATTTTTGGTAGAGATGGGGTTTTGCCATGCTGCCCAGGCTGGTCTGGAACTCCTGAGCTCAAGTGATCCACCCACATTGGCATCCTAAAATTAACATTTTAAAATAGAAAGCTAAGAGGCACTAGTTAGTAATTCTATGCTTTTGCTTAGTCTGCCAAATAACTGAAACTAAGGTTTCATTATTTTCATACAACCAAGCATTCACTGTGATACTTGTTAATATTTGAACAGTGGTATTTAAACCATAAAATAATCCTGAAGTTTTCTAATTTTCTCATATCAGAATCAGAAAAGGGAAATTCTTTTACAGACTCAAATTAAAGTACTACCAGTACTATATTTACTGTATTTTAAAGTTTCAGAACATACATACAAGTATATATACAAGCTAAACATCTCTAATCCAAAAATCTGAAATGCAAAATCTGAAACTTTCTGAGCAGTGACATGATGGCACAAGTGGAAAATGTCACCCCTGGCCTCATGTGATGAGTCATAGTCAAAACACAGGAGCGGACAGTTTATTCAATATCCCCAGGAAAAATAAAATTACCTTCAGGCCAAGTAAATAAGGTATATATAAAAGATAAATGAGTTTCATTTCAGACTTGGGTCCTATCCTCAAGAAAGCTCATTATATATATGCAAATATTATAAAACCTGAGAAATCCTGAAATTCAAAACACTCTGGTCTCAAGCATTTTGAACAAGAAATAGTCAACCTGTTTATGTTAAGTATGTATATGTTTTCCCCTCGGAGTAAAGTGAAAGAGATTTAGTAACCCGTGTGATTTCATATAGTAAATCAGTGGGAAAAACCATATGAGAACTTAATTAGTTCACACTGTTCTTGGACGAAAATACAGTTTCCACTAGATTACTCTGTATGACATGCCCTCTAAGTTCAAACCCTAAAACAAAATTCTAGCTTTACCTGTGTACGAAGACTTAAAAGACATATTTTGCCAGAGTTGATCACTTGCCGTACAGAATCTATGCTAGTTCCATACAAATTCTTCTCAAATTCACCATGCTCAATGAACTTTCCAGCTGCTATGTCTGCCTCAAATGCTTGCCGCGAAACAAAGTGGTAATCTCTACCAGCTACTTCTTGGTCTCGCCTACTCCGAGTTGTATCTAGGCAAACAAAACCAGATAAAAATAATGGGCATGGCTTAGATAGAGGACAGGGGATAATTCTGCTAGTCAGAAAGAATTTTTATTTTGTAACACAGATTATAAAATAATAAACTGAGAAAATGCTAAGCACCTACATGTTTAACATTGTTTTATTTTTTATAGATTGAAAATGAACAAAATGTGTTTGTAATATCTCAGTAATAGTTATATTTAATTATCTTAATACATTTTATGCTTATACTTCAAGTTACTTCATCCTGCATTTAAAACACTACTACTCATCTTCTCCTAAAGTTTATTTCCATAAATTAGGTACTATATAATCTTAGAACTTCTGTTTTCAGATTATGCGTAAGTTTCTATCTTCGGTATCACTTTAAAGAAGCAGGAACTGATTCCCTATGGAACAGGAAATTGTAAGTGGCCCAAACTGAAATTTGTTTAGAAAATAGTACATAATCGAAGGACAAATTTAAATTTCTTAATAATGACTATTTTTAATTTAAAAATTGTCAAAATATTTGGTTAAGCAAAGTTCCTCTTTCACTGACAACACTGTTTTAATGAAATGAATAAAAAATTTCCCTACATAATGTAGTTAGGTTCTGAGCTGGTAAACTGAAAAGCACAGGAAAATGGGAATGCATTCAAACTTACGAGGAACTGCAGATGCAAAGCGCTCCTTTTCTTTGTTCATGAGCCTCTGACGCAATTCATTCTGGCCACAGTTCTGTGGACCAATCAAAATGATAGGTCTCTTCCTATTTGCTGGCTGATGATAAAGTGACATTTCCTCATAGGTTAAGATCTCCTCGTTGTCATAATCTTTGGGGGGAAAAAAAAGTTAAGCCCTTCAGACAAAATTATTGCCATGTAATAAAGATATAAATACTCGTAGATCTTCCCCCCAAAATTAGAAAAAAGCACAATTTATTGTCTTTACATCCTTGCTAGGGTACTATGAAAATGAATCAGACAATATAATACTCCTTCTATTAATTTTATTATCTTATTTCATACTTGAAATGAAAATTCATGCTTGAATGTCTAATACAATATAATTATACTGATTCTTACACTGAACAGCTAATTTGTAGTCAATACTTTGAATAAGGATGGGGTACCAGGGAATGAACTATTAAGAATAATATCTGTCATTTTTGTAAAATGCAGATATTAATATTCTACTTAAGGAACTTAAGAAGGTTGTTTTAAGAATCAGACATAATGTATACGCTGAATACAACGGCTGGCATAGACCAACATTTACATATAGTGGCTACAACTAGTGTTATCAGAGAAAGCTGGAATACTTTCCTATAGTTCACCCATGGCCCATAAGCTGCATGCGGCCCAGGACGGCTTTGAATGTGGCCCAACACAAATTTGTAAACTTTCTTAAAACATTGTGAGATTGTTTTGCAATTTTTTTTTTTTTTAGCTCATCAGCTATCTCTAGTGTTAGTGTACTTTATGTGTGGCCCCAGACTATTCTTCTTCTAATGTGGCCCAGGGAACCCAAAAGATTGGACACCCCTGCTGTAGTTAGTTGTATAACTTGAAAACAGGCCATACCCATGCTATCTACGCTTTCTGCATTTATGTTTACTTTACTCTGGAATGCTAACCCAGAGTCATGAATCAAAATGAGGTATAAATTATGACAAGTGGGGTAACATTCCTAAAGCCCATAATCCAGATGAAACCAGAGATGTCAAGTGGTATGAACAAAAGCAGACAACTAGTAGTCTGCCAAGTCCTCACTCATATTACTTCTCCTGACTGTGAAGGAGCATCAGATGTGAAGCCAGACTCCCTCAGCTCTATTTTCATGAGGTTGGGGGACCATCTTAGGCTTGACAAAGCCTGGCATAGAGCAGGAGCTCAAACTGTATTTGTTTAAATTCCAGCTCAACCAATCAAGTATTAGTTGTTAAGAATTTCAGTAAATCACTTTAATATCTAAACTTGAATCTACTACTCTGTAACCTCAAGGAGTTTGTGAGAACAAAACCATATAGTTACTGCCCTGGAATACAGTAGTTATTATGAATTCTAGTTATTTACTTAAAAATACTCATGATAATGACACCATCATAAACAGCAAATGTGATTCCTTCTCCTCTCAAAATGATTTTCTCTGAAAAATCCCTTCTAACGTGTATAATCAAGACTGTGGTAGCATTTTAATTTATAGACTTAGTGTGTATATCCACAGGGTTCAGATTTGCCATGTTTTCTACAGTACAGTAGCTCTTAGAGCTGGACTAGTTAACTTTAGTCTGTTTCAAAAAATAAAAGAGATATTAATCAGAGGATAAAATTTGTAACTCATTAAATCTTTTTAGTCACATAATCTGTCAATTAGCATTAAAGGATGTTTATTTTAGAAAAAAATTTATTAAAGTTGATCAAATCTCATTTAGATTTTATGGAATACTATAATAATCTATAATGTTTTATCTTTATTAGTTTAATGTATGCTGCCCCAAAATATTTCAAATTCTTGAGAGAATAGCCTTATAAATTGCATAAGAAGGAATGCCTTTGTTTTATTATTTGACTTGCTTCTAATGCGAACCAAACAGAAGTAGCAAACTCAAATGCCCATAAAAACAAACCAAGGAGGTAACAAAATCAGTAAATCAGGTTGGGTTAATAAAACACTGGGAGTGGTAGAGACTGTTAAACTAGACACCAGATGCTTGAGCAATAGTCATCACTCAGGTCCAGCAGCCTCTTGTCACCTGGGAATACTAGCCCAACATTATCAGAGCTTTTGATTTTAAGAGAAGCTACAACTTTCAAGCTTTTAAATCTTAGCAATCAATCAAAATAAAACTAAAATTCTCTCATGTGTCTGACTTAGCCAGCAGGTAGTGGGTTCTCAGGAATGAGTTGCTTCTGTGACATGAACTATTGTAGAGGAAATATTTTTTACTTCAAGAATGTTCTGTAAGAATCTGTTAGAAGTATACGTTTTGCAAAGAGTTTAAGTAGAAAAAAACTACAGGAAACTATAAATTTAATACTACATATGCTAAATAGTACTTGCATTTTTATATGAGTTTTCCCCATAATTCAAAAAACAGCTTTAATCACTGGATTCCGAAAGAAAATACTTTCTACTACATGCTTTTCTCAAGCACGTATTTAACATTAAGGTACAAAACAGGACTAGATTTAGACTCCTTTCAGATATACTTCCACCTATCCCTGAGAGTAGAACTTACCATCATTTTTATTGGCATTATATAAAACCTTTTCCTCTTCTTTTATTCTTCTTTGCACACCATAGTTTTCCTGTTGAGCAATCATAAACATAACTATAAATGTGTTCCCTTGAACAAAGCCACATAACTGAAATTGAAGAACTCTACTTATTCATTCATTCATTCTTTAAATTTTTTTGCAGAAACGAGGTCTCGATATGGTGGCCAGGCTGATCTTGAACTCCTAGCCTCAAGCGATCCTCCCGCCTCAGCCTCCCAAAGTGCTGGGATTACAGATGTGAACCACCACACCCAGCTTGTTTTTAATTTACTTTTATAAATACTTATTACACTATTTGTATAAAGACTATTTTTCAGGAAAGTATTTATAATTTTCCATTAACTACACAGTATAGACAGATAATCTTTAATACTTAAATCTTATCCTTTCTTTACAGTTCTAAGATAATCAGTTTTGCCTCTTGCATCACTCTTTCCACGAGTACTTCTTTCTTCACAGTTCTAACATGCAGATTTACACATGGCTCCAGATGAAGACCCAAGAAATCTCTTACTAATGTCAAATACAAGTGTCTAACCTGATTTTTCTGGCTCCTTATCTTCTTCTATGGTTTGCTTCATGGCTTCCCTTTGCTGCTGAAAGCTTTTCCCTTAATAGCAGAAAGAAAAAGAAGGGTAAAATATTCAAGATAAAAGGATAACATTTTTTTTTTAAATCAAGAAGGGAAAACACTAGACATATCTCTTCATTTATATTCCCTTCCAAATCCTTTTGCCAACACAGGTGTAATGTCAGCTATGATGTGCCTCCAAATTTTCAAATATTAACTCTGCTCAATCAATCCAATATATATTATTGGAATATATATCATCTATTATTTAAAATTTAATAGTTCAACTTTTAAAAGGTTTCATTGTGCATTTACTTTGTGGAAAAGTACTATCCTGAATCTTACAATGGTTCTAGTCCTTTAGAATTATCTCAAATTAAGCATATCGATTCTAGGAGTTAACTTTTCCAAAACAACATGTGGGCATTCATCATATATTCAATTCCATATTCAATTCCAAGAAACCATTCAGTATATTCCCTTGCATGCATTATTTTCAATCCCTCTTCTTGTATGTATATGTGCTAGTCATTTTTTATTTCCACCTTTAAGTTACCAATTATATACATGGAAAACATGCTTTTCCTTACAAAATTAATATTTTAATACAGGAGGCTTTCAAGGTTCCTGACCTTGAAAGATGTTTTCTTTTCAGACCTCTACCTTAAAATCAAATATGTCTTTTCCTATAGGATACAAGTGGCTTTACTTAGAAAATTCTGAATTACGTTGAGGTTCCACTTTTATACTTAATTTTAAATCTAATTTTTCCAGTGTAAAGCCAGAGATTCTTAAAAATCAATAAGCAAATTCTATACAGGTTGGGATAATCCGTAGAACTTAGTGCATTTCATAAGTGTACTAACAAAGAGATTAATACTGAGTTCGATACACATAAGAAGCATTAAAGGAAGCCTGGTTATCTTTTGAGATGAAGTCTCGCTCTGTCACCCAGGCTGGAGTGCAGTGGCACAGTCTCGGCTCACTGCAACCTCCGCCTCCTGGGTTCAAGGGATTCTCATGCCTTAGCCTCCCAAGCAGCTGGGATTACAGATGCCCGCCACCACACCTGGCTAACGTTTGTATTTTCAGTAGAGACGTGGTTTTACCATGTTGGCCAGGCTGGTCTTGAACTCCTGACCTCAGGTGATCCTCCCTGCTTGGCCTCCCAAAGTGCCGGGATTAGAGGCATGAGCCACTGCGCACAGCCAAGACTGTATTCTTAGTAAAACAAGTAATTATTACTAGAAGGAAAATTTTAAGAGTATTAAAATTTAAAGGACCAGGTGCAGTGGCTCACACCTGTAATCCCAACACTTTGAGAGGCTGAGGCAGGCGGATCACGAGGTCAGGAGATCAAGACCATTCTGGCTAACACAGTGAAATCCCATCTCTACTAAAAATACAAAACATTAGCCAGGCGTGGTGGCGGGCACCTGTAGTCCCAGCTGCTCAGGAGACTGAGGCAGGAGAATGGCATGAACCCGGGAGGCGGAGCTTGCAGTGAGCCGAGATTGCACCACTGCACTCCAACCTGGGCAACAGAGTGAGACTCTGTCTCAAAAAAAAGAAAAAAACTTTTAAATAAGTATTTAACCAATTTTTAAAAATCAAGAACAGAGTAATTTTAATCATTTACATATTAAAAATTTAAAACACTACAATGATGTACTTCTGTGGCACATTTTTATAGTATGAACTATAGGCTATTCTGAAATAGAGGCAGAAATTAATGAGAGATGGAAATGATTTTCTTTTTCTTTGTCTGAGACTGCTCTGTTACACTGGCGTGACCAAAGCTCACTGCAGCCTCAACCTTCCAGGCTCATGCAATCCTCCCACCTCAGCCTCCTGAGTAGCTGGGACTACAGGTACACACAACCATGGCCAGCTAATTTTTAAATTTTTTGTAGAGACAGGGTCTCACTATGTCAGCTATGCCACTATGTGGCCCAGGCTAGTCTCAAACTCCTGGGCTCAAGCGATCCTCCCGCCTCAGCCTCCCAAAGTGCTGGGATTACAGGTGTGAGTCACCAGGGCCAGCCTCATAATGACCTCTTAAAACATCCATCGAATTCTGATGGAAATCCATCGTCAAACTCTAAGGTAGATCTTTATTCTTATAAAAAGACTTAGAAATATCATCATTGGAAACTACATACTTTCAGAAAATCAATCTATCAACAAACACTAGTTCTAAACATTTATGGGCTAAAGTTTGGCATGGTTAAGAAGACACCATACTGATATTTGGCACAAGCCTGAGGCAGAACCACAATGGCTACCCAACACTTCCAGATTCTAGAGAAGTGTCCTGTAACTGTTACTCTGAAGAATCAAGGGTTTGAACATCATCCTCTAAAATAAATGTAAGAAGTCCATTCCTCTTTCCTTAAAATATGACTGACATAGACAAAATCTGTTTCTAGCTTTTGAGTTTTAAAGTGAGAAATCTGAAGTTTTCTGTTACCTTACACTCAAAAAGAATAAATGTAAATATAATGTTGAAATATCTGGTTACCCAGAAAAGTCTCTTTGGCTTAGTTACAGAGATAAAAGAGATTCCTTATAACTTATTCTAGAATTTTTTGGACAACTTCCCCTGTTCCTACTACATATCTGATAGTCAATATTTCTCAGTCTTTTTTTTCATGCCCTCCTTTTCCTCTTTTCCCCTAAACTCTTGCTTGTAGTCAAATCCAGTATAAGGCTAAGTCTATAGCCAAATCTGTTACGCTTAAAATCTTCAGGTGCAAGTAGGAGGGATGATCGCTAAAAAATGTTGTAGGTAAAAGATAAGGCCAGAAAACATTACAGCGAAGGATTGAAAGGTCTAATTCAGAAACAGCAGTTCTGGCAGAACTATTTTTAAAAATTTTTTTTGGTTTGTTTTCTGAGAACTTTTTAAATCACCTTTTATTCATTAATTTAACATATATTATCTGGATTTAAAATAAATAAGACTCGGCTTCTGAACTCAAGAAGTTTACAAACTGAGAATATATGGTAGAAAGAATTATAACAGAGACAGTATAATGAAAGTATTATAAAGTAGGGGACACAGAAGAAAAACATATACATAAGTGTTAATGGATACACTTTCAAGTAAAGTATGGAAACGAAGTTTATCTCAGCACCAGGCAAAGTGCCTTACATGGGGCAGCCATAATAGCATTTATTAACAAATAAATGGACGAATTGTTATCCTTTTCCCCTATATCCCTATTTTTATCATTCTGTATGTACTCCTTGCCTTCTCCGATAGCTTATTATACTTTCCTTAGTTCTGCTCTCCTTTCTCCATTCTACTCCCATCCTGGGAACTCTAAGAGCCATTTGTAGAAAATAATTATATCTACATACAGTCCTGCACTGTATAACAACATTTCAGTCAACAACAAACCATATATATGATGGTGGTTGGAGGAATAGGCTATACCACATAGCCTAGGTGTACAGCAGGCTATATCATCTAGGTTTGTGTAAATACACTCAATGATGTTTGCACAGCAATGAAATCACCTAACGGCACATTTCTCAGAACATATCCCTGTCGTTAAGTGATGCATGACTGTACTTTGTTCTATTTTGTATCATCTTAACTCTCAGAAACATGTCCCCTTAATAATCTTAATCTATAATGTAAGCTAAAGTTTTAATTTAGTCTAAATGAGGGATAGTTTCATTAATAAAAAATTTGGAGCATCCTATTTCTGCCCTAAGATCACATTTGGTATAATATATTCTATGATGTTACTTTTCCTGATTCCTTATAAAGTTATGCACCTTTCCTTCTCAAAAATCATGTTGATGCCCCAATTAATGTCATAGTATAGTATATAGTATAATACAAGTTGTGTTGCCTCGATAATACGGTCATCTTAATATGTATACAGGGAACATAGTACAATATGGGACTGGCTGAAGTTATACATAATTCCATTCTAAAGGCCAAAGAATTGGCCACATTCTATTTAAGATACTTATGCTGCAGGTACAACATAAAACCCAACTACGTGAAAAGTAACTGGAAGACTTTATTAAGAGGCATGAAAAAATGAGTTTTTTTTTTGTGAAAGCTTGCATTTTGAGTGTTTTTAATACTATGTGCTTTCTACCATATTGTGTCTTACCTGGAACAAGCCCGGCTAGAGGCTGATTATCTTCGTCCCCTTCCCTGTAGGCCTGCCACCAGTTTGGATCCTCTTGACTGATCACATGAAGTATATCACCTTTTTGAAAAGACAGACCTAACTCTCGACACGGAACATAAGGGTCATCTGAAGGGTCATAGTCAAAATGAGCTTTTACATGGATCTAAAAGATAAAAGGGCAAAATAAAACAATAAATGGCAATATAAAATGTTTCATATGAATATAATTTAAATGCTACAATTTTTAATTATTTTTTAATTTAAAAAAATTTAATAGAGACAGCATCTCAGTATGTTGTCCAGGATAATCTCAAATTTCTAGCCTCAAGTGATCCTCCTCCCTCAGCCTCCCAAAGTGTTAGGATTATAGGTGTGAGCCACTGCACTTGGCCACAATTTTTCATTAGTGCAAAGAAATGTAGTTGGAAGAAAGGTGTTAAGTAACGGTGTTTTGGGGCAGTATTTTCTCAGGCTGATCTGTTGTCTTCTCTGTTGACTTGCAAATATGTACAAGGATACAACACTGTTCGCAGCTACAAGCTGAGATACAAGGTGCCTCAAAAGCGTGAGAGGAGAGAAATATAATAGAATCCTGACCTGTGAAAACAATGACTCTGCAATAAGGTATGCAATTACCAAATCACAGCTACTGGAAAAGGTACACTTTGCCTTACCACATCTCATCATCTAAGCAGGTGAATATGAGCTTCCCTGGGGCTGTCAGTTTCTCTTGACCCCTCTGTCAGTCCAACTATGCCTTAAACTCTCTTGGTGTTTCCTTTAAAGGATATGTTCACGAAACAAGTACACTACAAAGGACTAAATATAACTAACTCCAGTTTATAATCAATTCTTTTTTGTATGCTATGTAGGCTTTGACATATTATTAACGGTATAAGTTATAATTTTTGCTAATAATGTGCTTTTGGAAATCAGAATAAATCAAAGAATTGTGCTATTCTACTTAGCATTAAGGGTGGGTAGTAACTCTCATGAACAATATAGTTTATATTATAAGCTATTTCGTATGCCATTTCTTCCAGTATGCCTCTGTAAGATATGACAGACTATTCTTACTTCTAAGAAGTTATAAAGGAATTAATATTCCCTTTAACTTCTCCATGTCTAATTTTTACCTAACTTGGGCAAGTTGTATGTGACACTTCCAAAATCTGTAAGAAACCTACTTCATCTAATGAGATCTCACACATATTTGTAATGAGCATTTCTGCCCACATATTTGCAGTGAGCATTTCTGTCACACATAGGTTAAATTCCAAGTTCAGGCTCAATGAACCAAGCAATAGATGAACAACCTAAGAATTCAAGGTCCATTTCTATCCAAATGTTATTTGGCTCTGGCTTTCTTTTTTCTTTTTTTCTGAGATGGAGGCTTGCTCTGTTGCCCAGCCTGGAGTTCAGTGGCACAGTCTTGGCTCACTGCAACCTCCACCTCCTGGGTTCAAGCTATTCTCCTGTCTCAGCCTCCCAAGTAGCTGGGATTACAGGCACTCACCACCACACTCAGCTAATTTTTGTATTTTTAGTAGAAACAGGATTTCGCCAGTTGGCCACACCAGTCTCGAACTCCTGACCTCAGGTGATCCACCTGCCTTGAACTCCCAAAGTGCTGGGATTACAGATGTGAGCCACCACACTCGGACTTAGCTTTCTTTTTACTCTCACCATAATTGAGGTAATATGTAATAAAGATAATGCCAGCCTGCCCCAAAAGGGGCACTCTTTAAGCACTTGAGACACTGACTAAAATGAGTAGTGTCGCTGAGAGACTATAAGAAATTGGATAAAATGCTAAGTGATATAGATAGATAGATTAAAGATAGACAGACACAGATAGATAATGGCTTTTAAAAATGTTTGGCTTGTCATTAAAGAATATTTTCTAATTTCAAAGAAATATTTTATTAACTTCTGTAAATAGGAAATAAAGCTAAGTCCTAATATACAAACTGAAACTAAGGTTAAAAAATGATCTACTTAGAAATATAAAGATAAAAAAGTTAAATAGCTACAAGTAAAACTTGAATGTTATTATGCCTTTTGGGGATCACTTTTGATATATTACACAGGTACAAAAAATACACATTATCCTAAGTGTATAGCATAGTGAATTTTCACAAACAAAACAGACCTGTGTAACTAGCATCCAAATCAACAACCAGAATATCACCAGCACCTCAGAGGCCCTACCTGGTCTCTTTCAGTCACTACCCATCCCATCCCCTCCAAGGATAAACATCATCCTGATTTCTAGAAACACTGATTAGTTTCCCCTGTAACTTAATTCATATAAATGGAATAGCATAGTACATAATCTTGCACCAAATATAGTTAAGATACTACATCAAATTTGAAAGTGTTGTGCCGCATCCTAAATGGAAAGTGCCCTAAAGAGCCTTGTTCTAGATGTGAAAAAATACTTTTTATTAAAATCTTGAAATCTTTGTCAGTCAGCACTAAAAATGAATTTTAGAAAGCTGTGTGGGATAGTAGTGAATCAAAACACAGTTAAGAGATTGAGCAAAAAAATGATAAAATATATAACCTTGGTATGAGGAAAAATCTCATATGTAGTATTATCTAGAAATATATATATATTTTTAATCTGTGCTTGAGCACCATCCTATCAATTAATAACTTCTAGAATCTGTTTGTTACTTTTTTGCCCAAAAAAAAAAAAAAAAAAACTTGAGATTCTAAAATGGAATTTTAGGCATCACTTGGGGTAGTGGAGAGATCAATTTTACCAGATTTTTCAAATTGGTAGATTTTACCAGATTTTCAAGTACTTCAAATCAAAGTACTTGTCAATCTTGATTGATAATTTTATCAAATAACGTTCTGAAAGCATACCAAACATGTTGTTTTCAAAGTGTTTTGCTCAGATCACCTGCCTAGGATGTTTATTAAAATGCTGAATTCTCATGCCACACCTCAGACTCTCAGAATCTGAATTTTAATCAGGTTCCTTGGGTAATTATTAGGTACAGCAATCTTAGAGAACTACTACCCTGAGAGAAATTAAGAAGACCACTGAGGAGGGAATATCTACATTTATGACCATTGCCACAGGCCAACAAAATCACCCAGAGATGCTTTTCCACGTACTCTTGCCTATGCAGTTCTCATCCCTTAACTATTCTGATTTAACTGGCTTGGAATAGGGCCCCTCTTTGTGTAGGCTGGGAAGAGAACATGCTTTACCTACATGACAAGTTTATATAGTCCTATCTAAAATATACCCTAAAATTAAGAGAAAAAGCTCTTACTTTCCTAAAATTAAGAGGGAAAAGCTCTTAATTTTTCCTAAGGAAAATTTATTTCATATCAGAAAAATTAACGATTTGAATGAGTTAAAGTCTGAGTATTGCCTTAACAGATACAATACGACTTCTACCCATATATTCCACTGATTAATTCCTACCAGTTCTAGAAGTTTTCTCCACCAATCTTTCCTGTTAGTGGCAAAATTATTTTGTTTCTCATACAACAACAAAAAAAGCCACTTTAAAATGAAGGAGATAAGCTGACCCTCATAGGAAAGATCCAGGTTCTCATAATGCTGTAATAATACTACAACAGTATATCTGATCAAAACAGTATTTGGCTTCTGAACAAAACAAAACTTTTGTTTACATTTCAAATTACAGAACTGTTTGGATACGATTATCTTCCAGCCCAACATTTTCTTTTTCCTTTTTTTAGTATCTATAAGCTGTTCACATTTGAAGTCCTAATGATGAAATGCGGATAGGGTACAGGGATAATGATTCATCAGTTTATTTACATTTTTTTTAGGGATCCAATGTTCCAAAATATTGTTTTTCAACCAATCAAGAAGGCTATTTGAATTACTTAATAATAAAATTTGTCCTACATTGTAATTTGGGATAGTAAGTAGAGTAGTACATATATAAAATATGGGAGGGGGCATGTTCAATGTTTTTTAATTGATAAAGGTGTAAAATAAAATTAGCCGGTGGCAGAGTAGATGGTACTTGTACATGGTACAGGGTAGCTGTTATCCCAACTACTTGGGAGGCTGAGGCGGGAGAATCACTTGAACCCAGGAGGCGGAGGTTGCAGTGAGCCAAGATGGCACTGCTGCACTCCAGCCTGGACAACAGAGTGAAACTCTGTCTCCAAAAAAAAAAGAAAAGAAAAGAAAAAGAAAAAAATCTTTTGGAGAGTACTGATCTAAAACTCAGGATCCTGTATTCCACTTGCTCAATGGACACTCCTTTGGAAACGTACAAATTTGCCACAACCACCTGGACAGTGTACTTGGGAGACAACTTTGGGATTAGCTTAATGGACAAGTTGGTACCTAAGAAGGTAAGGCTATCACATAGGTGACACCCTCAAAATCAAAGAGAAAAAAAAGAAAGAAAAAAAAAAAGAAGTCTGTTTTTTCCCTTTTCTATTATGTCTAAGTATTAGGTTGGCTTTTATACTTTTTATACTGCTTTTTTTTTTCTTTTTTTTTTTTAACTGTTTTAAGTTCAGGGATACAAGTGCAGGTTTGTTACACAGGCAAACTTGTGTCTTGAGGGTTTGTTGTCAGATTATTTCATCAACCAGGTATTAAGCCTAGTATCCATTAGTTATTTTTCCTGATCCTCTCCCTCCCTCTACCCTCTACCCTCCAAAAGACCCTAGTGTGTGTTGTTCCCCTTTATGTGTCCATGTGTTCTCATCATTTAGCTCCCACATATAAGAGAACATGTGGTATTTGGTTTTCTGTTCCTGTGTTAGTTTGCTAAGGACAATGGCCTCCGACTCCATCTATGTCCCTGCAAAAGATATAATCTCATTTTTTAATGGCTGCATTAGTATTCCATGGCGTATATATGCCACATTTCTTTATCCAGTCTGTCACTTTAGGTTGGGTATTTAGGTTGATTTCACATCTCTGCTACCAAAGTATTTTTCTTTGTAATTTTATTTTATTTTTTCTATATTTTCTATATTTCTTACTATTGCAGATTTATCTTTAACTCTTAAAGTTCACTGCAGAAAACAGTGAAAGTGACTCAAGGAAAGCCTTAACAGCATCAAGCAAGTTTTTAAGTATCTCCCCACAACACTAGAATTCCTACTTTCCCCCATCCACCAAGAAATATCTTTATTAATACATTTTATACCTATAATGGGAAAGCAATGTATGTGATAGCAGTGGTTCTCAACTTTTCTTTACAACAGTTACCTCTGTAGTGCCTGGCACAGAGTACATAATCATAATAGCTTTTATGTATTAAACAACCAATAATCTGTTAATTTTCTGGTACATATTCTGTAACTAATAAGCAATGTGATCCACCGTCATTTAAATACACTCCTTGTTAGATTATGGCATTAGACTAAATGAAAAAATTCCATTCAGATAAAGGTCTATTATGTCCTCCCTACATATTATTATAGAATAGAATAATCTAAAGTTTTACAAACTAGTCTGGGAAATCCAATCCTTCCTTTTTTTAAAAAAGGCTGAGAGAAGGAAACTGCACAGTTTGAATACTGTATCCGTTTCCTAGGTCAAACGTGCCGGTTACCCAGGAAGTGAAATACAAAGGTGCCAAGACTCTTGCCCTCTGCTACTGAAAGAGCAGCCACTGATTGCTATGTGTGATACAAAAGAAATTTAAGAACTCAAGAGAGTACTTCTCCTGACACAGCTTATTATTGCCATACATGACATCATAATTCAACAAGTGATTATATAGGAGTTTCAGATAACACTTATTTTGTATATCTGTCTTAAACGCGCTTCTAACATCACAAAACATAAATCAGAAAGATACCTGCTGCTGCTCTCAACAGATGCTGACCTCTACCATAATGATACTCAATAAATTGGTTCTAATTTCTTTAGATCATTAATTCCATAGATAATTATTCTGCCTATGTCAACCAAGATTATGATTTCCTATTACTGTTTCCTTTCTGGACAGCCTCAATGAGCTTTAATAACAGCAGTTCATTTTAAGCCAGTTAGGTTTGACAAAACTTGGCAAGATACATTGCAATTGAGAGTTGTTCATAATAAAAAGAGAAAAGAAGGGGCTGGATGTGGTGGCTCATGCCTGTAATCCCAGCACATTGGGAGGCCAACGTGGGCAGATCACCAGAGATCAGGAGTTCAAGACCAGCCTGGCCAACATGGTGAAACTCTGTCTCTATTAAAAATACAAAAAAAAAAAAAAAAAAATTCAGCCAGGCATGGTGGCGGGCGCCTGGGGAGGCTGAGTCAGGAGAATGCTTGAACCCGGGAGGCAGGGTTGCAGTGAGCCGAGATGGCACCACTGTACTCCAGCCTGGGTGACAGAGCAGGACTCGGTCTCAAAAAAAGCAAAAAACAAAAGAGAAAAGAAGAAAAAGAAAAATACTAAATATCTGTCTATTCTGAAAAGATCCCTACTTTAAATATGAAAATAGGCCGGGTTTGGTGGCTCATGCCTGTAGTCCCAGCACTTTGGGAGGCCAAGGCGGGCAGATCACCTGAGGTCAGGAGTTCAAAACCAGTTTGCCCAACATGGTGAAACCCCATCTCTACTAAAAATACAAAATCAACCAGGCATGGTAGTGCATGCCTGTTATCCAGCTGCTCGGGAGGCTGAGGCACGAGAATTGCTTGAACCTGGGAGGTAGAGATTGCAGTGAGCCAAGATTGCACCATTGCACTCCAGTCTGGGCAACAAGAACGAAACTCCATCTCAAAAAAATAAAAATAATAAAATAAAATAAATAAATACAAAAATACCTTAAAATGCTGTATTTTTGGCTGGGTACGGTGGTTCACACCTGTAATCTAGCACTTTGGGAGGCCAAGGCAGGTAGATCACCTGAGGTCAGGAGTTTGAGACCAGCCTGGCCAACACAGTGAAACCCCATCTCCGCTAAAAATACAAAAATTAGCTGGATGTGGTGGCATGCACTTGTAGTCTCAGCTACTTGGGAGGCTGAGGCAGGAGAACTGCTTGAACCTGGGAGGCGGAGGCTGCAGTGAGCGCAGATGGTGCCACTGCTTGCCTCAGTGACAGAGTGAGACTCCAACTAAAAGAAAAGAAAAGAAAAGAAAAGCTGCATTTTAAAAGGGATAGACCTGGCATTTTGCTGTTTCTCCCACTTTCTTCCTTTTTAAGCTACTTCATTTTCCAGTTAAGTAGTTCCTGAGATTGTTCCCCATGAACCTATATTCCTTTGGTTTTCAGATTAAACCAGCCTTTTATTCTTAATCAATAATGAAAGGTAGGAGTTAAATAACCACTAAAGGATAAGTAAGTTATTTCATTCTTAGGTTGAAACAATGTCTAAATTAATTACTTTGATATTCTGTTTTGTATACAATAAGAATCAACAAGTTTCAAGGTAACACTTCGATTAATTTTATCCATGAAAAAAATGGCTTTTCTTTTACAGAATTCCAAATTCTGCATGAATAGCAGGAAAAAAATGTTGAGAAAACACATCTTGGCTGGGCATTGTGGCTCACATCTGTAATCCCAACACTTTGGGAGGCTGAGGCAGGTGGACCGCTTGAGCTCAGGAGTTCAAGACCAGCCTAGGCAACATAGTGAAACCCATCTCTACCAAAAGTACAAAAAATTAGCTGGATGTGGTGGTACGCATCTGTGGTCCCGGCTACTAGGGAGGCTAAGGTAGGAGGACTGCTTGAGCCCAGGCAGTCAGGGCTGCAGTGAGTCATGATCACACCACTGCACTCCAGCCTGGGCAATAGAGCCAGATCCCACCTCAACAACAACAACAACAAAAACAAACAAACAAACAAAAAAACATGGCTTAACTTCCGACATTCATTCTAAAAGACAAAAGTCATTTGCTCAGGAGGGATGGATTATTGTAGATAAGTAAGTAGGAGCATATTCCAACCCTCCTCTGTTATGTTTCCTCAGTTTGCAGAGCTACTTTTGAAGTTCAGGGCATAACACAGAAGAGATACAGGGAACCGCAGAATGCACAGAGAATCAAGCTGTTTGAATTCAAAGACAAGCTATATTTCCTCATTTCTCTTCCTACAAAAAATTGCAAACATAAAGTAGGTTGCAGATACAATATCAACTTCAGTATGTTCTGTAAAAAATGAAGGGAAAACATGGAATGATAGCCAAACTATAAAGCATATCTGTGATGAAATATTGAGAGAAAAATGAAACTGTGTTGTTTCTTAAACTGCTATGCTTTAAAGTTAAGAATAACAGATGCAATACATCAAGCTTCCACGTTAATTCAGCACTTCAAAGTCTATCATTTTTAAATAGCTTTATTGATATATAATTCATATAAAATTCACTCACGTACACAATTGGACGGTTTTAGTATATTCACAGATTTGTACCATCATCACCACAAACAATTTTAGAACATTTTTATCTCCTCAAAAAGAAACTTGGAACTGATTAGCAATCACCATTCTCTCATAACTCCTTATCTCCACATCTAAGGAATTACTAATCTGCTTTCTCTCCTACAGATTTACCTGTTCTGGACATTCTATATAAATGAACCAATAAATGACCTTTTGTGACTGGCTTCTTTCACTCAGCATAATTTCTTCAAGGTTCATCCATGTTGTAGCATATATCAGTATTTTAGTCTTCTAAAATTATCAAATAATATCCCATCATACATACATATTTTGTCTTTCATTCATCACCTGACAGACATTTGGGTTGTTACTACTTTCTAGCTACCATGAATGTTGCTGCTGTGAACATTCATGTAGACATTCTTATGTGAATATATGTTTTCAGTCCTCTTGGATATATACTTTGGAATGCAATTGCTTGACCGTATGGTAATGCAGCCTAACTTTTAATAGATATAGCTGAGTAAATGTCTAATAGAACAATATACTCTAAAATAAGGGTTGCATATACTTTTTAAAAGCACTTGCCCCACCCCATATTAAGTATAAGTTAAGTTAACCCACCTGTAACTACCAAAAAAAAAAATTCAGAAACTGAAATTATTTTCTACTTTTATTTTAAAAAGGTACAGAGTTGGCTGGATGTGATGGCTCACACCTGTAATCCCAGCACTTTGGGAGGCCAAGGCAGGCAGATCACATGAAGCCAGGAGTTCAAGACCAGCCTGGCCAACATAGCAAAACCCTGTCTCTACTAAAATACAAAATTAGCTGGGCGTGGTGGCATGTGCCTGGAATCCCAGCTACTCAAGAGGCTGAGGTGGGAGAATCATTTGAACCTGGAAGGCATAGGTTGCAATGAGCCAAGATCACACCACTGCATTCCAGCCTGGGCAACAGAGAGAGACTCCAACTCCCACCTTCCAAAAAGAAAAGGTGAAGAGTTTACTAATTTAAAACATTGATAGTTCATATTTATTTAAATAAAAATGATTGAATTTATCTGTATTTGAGTACAGGAAACACTTACTGACATTTCTGTAACAGTAAACAGTAACAGAAGCAAACAGCAGCCATGGAACACATAGATAATGAACATTTAAAAATCACTTACTACTGTTTCCTTGGCAGGAGGCGGCTTGATCTGTTGACTGGGAATCAGAACAAAAGTCAAAGTACCATGCATATCAGACTGTAATAGAAAGATCAGATTTTTAAAATTTGTATTTATGAAAATCATTCCATGATTTTATGATCTATATTCCCTAAACTGGACTATTTCAGAACCCCTCCACAGACTTAAATGACCTGAGGCACTTTGCTCTACCAAAGCAATGAATGGGGCTGGGTGAAAATAAGTGTGTGAAGATGTTTCTAGATTTTACAGCAGAATCAGCAGATAGCAGAGATTCCACTATAATAACAGAAGCTGAATAACTAGGACCATAAATATGGTCCATGGGTATGTACAAAGTGATCATAAATTGCCCTCAAAAGATGTCCATAAATGATTTTGTGATTATACTAGCACTATCCAATAGAACCTTCTCCAATGATGGAAATGTGCTATTTCTGTATCTTAATAATGGTAGCCATTAGCTACATACTGCTTCTCAGCACTTGAAATGCAGCTAATGTGAATAAGGAACTGAATTTTAAATTTTACTTAATTTAAACAGAAATAGCTATATGCAGCTAGTGATTATTATACCGGACACTGCAGATCTATAGCACTGTTATTATCTAATATTATTAGGAAAACAACAATCAATTACAGATAATAAAATAAAAGAACACACAAAATCATGCGGACACAGACTTTGTTTTGTTACTGTTTCCCAAGTGGCTAGTGCATATTAGGCACTCAATAAATATGTACTGAGTGAATTAATGAGTTATATTACTGATTCCAGAAAAATAAAATATATGTGATAGTGATACATCAGAAAGTAGAAAAATATCAGTGGTACCACCCAAAATAAAACTGCTAACAAATACTGTGGAACAGTTATATCATGGAAAAATCAGGCTAGAAATCATCCAGTGCTCATAACAGTTACTTAAAAACTATTTTATTCTAAAGTCTAATAAGAGCTTTCTAAAAGCTATCAATCATTCTTCTAGCTGTGTCAACTTACCAGCAAGTCAAAAACCTCATTGACATCTTTCCCCCGAATTTCAATGCCATTAATCTCTAGAACTTCATCTCCTTCATGCAACAGACCACTTTTCTCTGCAGCACCCCCTTTTACTATCCGGCTAATGATGACAGAGTCCATTTCATTACGAACTGTAGCACCCTAAAAAAAAAAATATATACATATATATATCTCTCTCTCTAAAACAAAATAATATGATTTTGTTAAGTATTTCTTTATTTTTAAATTCTATTTTTTTCTATTCAACAACACTAACCTTCAGTTATCTTAAGAAAAAATTTATTTACACAACTAGAGCAATCATAATTAGATTTAAAAGTTGACCATTTCCCCTACACTTTCCACTTCAGAAATACTCTATTCATCAGAATTCTGAAATTAACCAGACTTCTGAAGCACACAACAGCAGAAAATGCACTTGTTTAAAACAGTATGTGGGACACTTACCAATGGAATATCACGAGCCTTTTCTATACGAACTATTTTTACAGTTTCTCCTCCATATTGGCCAATACTTTCATAAACTCTCTCATCTGTAATGGGCTCTAGCTGCATTTCCTGCTCAGCAACCTTATCGTGGGCCAGTAAAAGTGCCTGTTTCAAAGAAATCCGTGGTATTTTAAGTAATAGCATGATTTAGTTCTGCACAGTGATTTTTAACCTCACTATGTACATAGTATTCTGACCATTAAATCTTTAAAAGTGCTATAATTAATTAGAGCTAATAATAAATAAAGATGTGTTAAGTATACTAAGGGCATACTCTGGAATGGGTTATGAAAGTCTAAAATGCTTATTAAACTTCATAAAATAACATCAATGTAAAGGCCTAAACACCCTAGATCATTAAAACTTACAGAAAATATAACCAAAGGGGGGAAGAATTTTGCCTAATTTTCAAAGAAAAGTTGTTTCAAAATAATTTAGTTCATTTTAAATCTGAAAATATATAATCCAACAATAACTACTATGTTATAGATGGGGTTGTAAACATCAAAATAGGCTAGAGAATGTTTGACATCTCTTCCAGCCCTGGAATCTCTGATTTAAAAAATAAAAGAAGAACACTAGAAAAACCACATATATAATATTCTGTCCATTTTCTACCTGAATATGTGGAGTATTCAGCAAAGCAGTTAGTTCTTGTCCTTCCTTATGATGGACTGGCTTCAAAACAGTTTGTACCTAACAAACAAAAATAAAGATTATTCTTCCTAGATTATAGGAAGTACCAGTAGTACCTGTATGCAGGGCCATATTTTTTCAAGTACAAATTAAAATAATAAAAAATACTTGTAAGAAATAAAATCACCAAAAAGAATTATGAGAGTTTTCAATCTTGCTATTATGGATAACAACAGTACTTATTAAAAAAAACAAACACTAAGATTTTGGTACTTATGCCTATAGACAAAATACTTCCATCTTGAAAATTTCTCCCAACATACCATAAAATTCATTAATAATAATTACATAAGAAAAGAAAACTGTCCTAACAGTTACCTTGCTATTTTATAGTTTTTAAATCATTTATGTGACTATTTAAAATCAGAGATGACAACTTAAGAGTTATAGTCAAGGCTGGGTGCAGTGACTCACACCTATAATCCCAGCACTTTGGGAGGCTGAGGCAAGTGGATTGCTTGACTCCAGGAGTTTGAGACCAGCCTGGGCAACATAGTGAGACTCTGTCTCTATTTTATAAATGTTTTAATATAATTTTTAAAAAAAAGAGTGACAGTCTAACAAGATGAATTTATATGAGTGCAATGGAACAATCACCATAACATAATGGATTACATTAAATTTCCCACAGTTGAGAAATCTTTGTCTTCCTAGGATAAACTCCCCTTGCTTATAATTTTTTTTAGCCTGTTTCCTTATCTGTAGAAGGGCACCTACTATTTATGGTGCTTCAAAGACTGATTAAGAAAATCTTAAAACAGGCCAGATGCAATGGCTCACATCAGTAATCCCAGCACTTTGGGAGGCCAAAGCAGGCAGATCACTTGCAGTCAGGAGTTCAAGACCAGCATGGCCAACAGGGCAAAATACTGTCTCTACTAAAAATACAAAAATCAGCCAACTGTGGTGGTATGTGCCTGTAATTCCAGCTACTCCAGAGGCTGAGGCATGAGAATGACTTGAACCCAGGAGGTAGAGGTTGCAGTGAGCCAAGATGGTGCCACTGCACTCCAGCCTGGATGATGGAATGAGACTGTCTCAAAA
>NW_016806895.1:492212-495269 GCF_001698545.2 Rhinopithecus bieti | reverse complement strand
AAAAAAAAAAAAAAAAAAAAAAAAAAGAGTAACTTATAATTAATACAGGAACCCAGTAATTCTATACCTTTTATGGCTATTTTAAATCATTTTATCAGTAATTTCCCTATGAAACCCAAGAGATGATAATTTGGGGATTAATTAATTTTACCACAGCAAGTGGATCAAAGCAATGACAGTACCAAAACCAGTCTGTCCTCAGGTTTTGGTACTTAGAAAATTATATTTCTAATTGTAGAGTTCTATATGTATAAACGGGATGGCAGAGCAAATATTATCTTCTCCAAGAACTCAACTAAAATCTTACAATGGACAAGGCTTTAAGTCTTTAAGACCCAGGATTTAAGACTGTGGGTAACTAAAAGTTGTTTTTAAAAGAGGGTATTTTCCCTTTTAAAGTTTATCAAGTCTACACTAATTTTAAATGAAATTTGTAGTCTTGATCATACACCTTTTGACAGCTGAAGAAACTCTGAGGATGGGAAGATAATTCTGGATTAAAAATGTACCAAGGGTGTACACTTTTACACTGAGTCAGCTCAATAATAATTTTCTGTATCAGAGATTCTTTCCGTATTCCCACTTCTAAGTCAGTTCCTAAACATCTCTGAGATCCTCCCTTCTAAAGAAATTTAGAATTCCCGTGTTTACCCACTGCCCTACTAGCCTATATGTTGCTTATTCTAGTGTCAACACATACCATCAGCTACTTCTACAACGGCGTTAAGGAATTAAAAAGCTATTCTTTTATTCTACTGCTCCTTTCCATTGGCCTATAAAAATGCTCTCATCTCTTATCTTTAAAAATACCCTTTCCTGACCTTATACACTTCTTTAGCTATACTACTTTTCCTTGCTTCCTTCAGAGGCAAGATCCTTTTGCATTCTAAAACTAATTTTTTTAATTATAAAATGATTTTAAATGTGAAAATCAGAAAATTGATAAGCAAAACGAAGGAAGGAAAAGGATGGACTTTTATTATACTTAGGGATAATCACTTTTGTATATATCCTTCCTGCATTTTCTGCTTGTTTTACCAAAATATTTACCTTGATATATGTATCTGACAAAGAACTTGTAGCCAGAATATATTAAGAACTCTTACAACTCAAGACGATTAAAATGGAAAAGAGATTTGACTGGATAGTTCACAAAAGATAGAGAAATAACCAATACACATATAGAATAATGCTAAATATCATTAGTCACTATGTAAATGCAAATCAAAACAAGATACCATTACCTACCTACTAGAATCACAAACAGGAAACAACCTACATATTCATCAAAAGGTGAGTGGTCAAATTGTGGGATATTCAAAGAATGAAATGATACTCAGCAATCTACAAACTACTGATACAAGAACAACATGGATGAATCTCAAAAACATTATACTAAGCAAAAGAAGTCTGACCGAAAAGACTACCTATTGTCTTATTACATTTATATGAAATGCCCATGAATGACAAATTTATAAAACAGAAAGCAAATCCGTGGATATTCATAGGGCCTGAGGATTGCAAAAGGTGATTATTGTCGGCAAAGGGCCATGGGAGAGAAGCTCTATGGAGTGATGGATGCTTCTATTAACTTGATGGCAGTTGTACATTTTACAGATGTACATATATGTCAAAATACACTGAACTATACAATAAAACACACTCATTTTAAGTGCATGTAAATTATATCTCAATAAAATCAGTTACTCCAAAAATGCACCCATAACATCTAAACTTTGAGAAAATTTCTATGTATATATCCCTTCTTTATTCTTCACATTTATTTTTACCAAAATGAGATCATGCTACTCATAGTTTTTATAATAGTATTTTTTTTTTTTTTGAGATGGAGTTTCGCTCTTGTCGCCCAAGCTGGAGCACAATGGCATGATCTTGGCTCACTGCAACCTCCACCTCCCGGGTTCAAGAGATTCTCCTGCCTCAGACTCCCGAGTAGCTGGGATTACAGGTGCCCACCACCACACCCAGCTAGTTTTTTAATTTTTAGTAGAGACGGGGTTTCACCCTGTCGGCCAGACTGGTCTCGAACCCCTGACCTCAGGTGGTCTGCCCACCTCGGCCTCCCAAAGTGCTGGGATTATAGGTGTGAGTCACTGTGCCTGGCCCCTATAACAGTATTTTATAACTATTTTGACTTGATACTAATAAATTACTAAATACTTTGTTTTTCTATGTCACTAAATATTCTTTAATTCTAAAACAGAAATAGGACCATTCTAGTTCTGAGTGGCTCTCTGTCACTTACAAGATTAAGTCTAAGCTCCTTAGTATTAAATCTAAGGACCATCAACATCTGATTCTTTCGTCTTTTCCAGTCCTATCTCCTGGCATTCCTTATGCCTTAACCTTTCTGATTCAGCATTAAACTGCTTGTTCCCTACACAAACCATGCTGTCTCCCCATGACTGTGATTACACTAGCTGTCCCAGCTACCCGAATTGCCTTATTCTACTTGCCTAGATAACATGTACTCATAAGACTGAACACATTTGATTTAAAATTATCACTAGGGTTGTTTCCCCACTAGACTGAGCTCAATGAAGATAGAATTGTATCTTATTCAGCTTCATATCTGGCTATTGGCAGAATGTCTGACCAATAGCACTGAAATATTTATGAATTCAATGAAAGGAAGAGAGGGTAGGAAGTCATCCTTGATGTCTCCTTTACCTTTATTACCCACATACAGACACTATGTCCTATTAATTTTCTATTTAAATATTTCTATAATCCATGTGCAATTGCTATTCAAAATCTTACATGTGGGCAATTACAATAGCCTCTACATTACTCTATGTTTCCACTGACTTTCCACAATGTTATCAAAGTAATACTTTAAATTAGAAGCCTATTTATATAGATCTGTTTAAAATTCTTCAGTAGATTCATAATCATGTATAGAATAAATTTCTTGCTTTAAATTTTTTATGAAGTGACCTTTTCCTGTTAAATTTGAGAAACACAAAAATACTAGTAAAATTACCTATTTTACCTAACACCCAGAGATAGCCTTTTTTTTTTTTTTTTTTTTTTTTT
>NW_016806895.1:464315-487742 GCF_001698545.2 Rhinopithecus bieti | reverse complement strand
CAGGCTTGAGCCACCGCGCCCGGCCGAGATAGCCTTTTTAATAGTTTATTAATTCTTCCAATACCTCGAGATATGTGTGTGCATTTGTATAAATTAATTCATATTTTCCCTGTTCCTATACAATTTCATAATTCATTACTTCTTCCTGTTTTATTGCACTGGTTGGGACTGCCAAAAAATGTTGAATATTAGTGGTGGGTATCTGGAGTTTCTTTATCTTATTTAAGACTTAAATGGCAATGTGTGGGTGTTTCACCATTAGGGAAGATGCTATTGGTTTCTGGTATTATTCTTTTTCTTTTTTTCCCTAAAGTGCTTTGTTACACATCTGGTATTATTTTTGACTATTATCAAGTTAAAACAATGTGCCTGGCTTTCTAAGAATTTTTATCAACAAAGAAAAAGTACTGAATTTTTTTCAGATGCCTTCTCTGCATTAAAATGATCATAGGGGGGCCAGATGCTGTGGCTCACACCTGTAATCCCAGTACTCTGGGAGGCTGAGATGGAAGGATTGTTTGAGCCTAGGAGTTTGAGACCAGCCTGGGCAACACAATGAGACCCTGTCTCTGCAAAAAAAAAAAAAAAAAAAAAAAAATTAGCCAGGCGTGGAGGTGCACATCTGTAGTCCCAGCTACTCGGGAGGCTGAGGTGGGAGGACTGCTTGAGCCCAGGAAGTTGAGGTTGCAGTGAGCCATAATCATGCCACTGCACAGCAGCCTGGGTGACAGAGCGAGACTCTGTCGCAAAACAAATATCATATGGTTTTCTCCTTTCACCTATTCATATAAATTAATTCTTTTAAAATATTCAAAATATTTACCAAAGTAATCCATCATAAGATAAATTTAAATTTAATGGCCTTCAGGATCTAGACACCATCTCTTTTTTTTTTTTTGAGACAGAGTCTCGCTCTGTTGCCCAGGCTGGAGTGCAGTGGCACAATCTCGGCTCACTGCAAGCTCCGCCTTCCCGGGTTCATGCCATTTTCCTGCCTCAGCCTCCCGAGTACGACCATGCCTGGCTAATTTTTTTATATTTCTAACAGAGATGGGGTTTCACCGTGTTAGCCAGGATGGTCTCGATCTCCTGACCTCGTGATCTGCCTGCCTTGGCCTCCCAAAATGCTGGGATTACAGGCGTGAGCCACCGTGCCTGGCCTCGGGACACCATCTTTTAACATTAAGTCCTACTACTTACTTAGCATTCAAGAAATATGCCAGGCTTTCTCTCTCACTACCACCTCTGTGCCTTTTGAGAATGGAATACCTTTTTCTCTTTCTTACGCTTCTGGTAAATTCCCGGTCACCCCTCAAGACTGAGCAAATTAAATTTCCTTCTATGTTTCTTCCTTCTTCCCATCATTCCCCTCATCCTTCCCATCCTCCCAACACAGAATTAGGCATATCTCAGTACTGTTGGCACTTTTCTCATACTGCCATCATAGCACTTCTCATTAGACTGTAATTGTTTACTCATTGTTCCTCCACAGCAAAAGCCTAATTCAACTTTCACAGGTTGATAAACATCTAGGTTGTTTCCAGTTTCTGACTATTATCTGGTTGCTATGAACATCTGCTTTTAAGCTTTTCTGTGGATACGTTTTCATTTCTCTTGGCTATATACCTACAAGTGAAATTGCTGGGTCACAGTACATAGGTACATTAGCTTTAGCAGATACTGAAAACATTTTTCCAAAGTGGTAGTACCAATTTCTACTCCACCAGTGATGTATGAGAGGTTCAGTTGTTCCATAAGTTCACAAACAATACTGAGTCTTTTAAATTGTAATCATAGTCATTCTGGTGTCAGTGTAGGGGTATCTCATGTTTTAATTTGCATTTCTATGTTGGCTAATGATGTCTAATATCTTTTCATTGTGAAGTGACTGCTCTTTGTCAATTTTTTTTAACCAAGTAGTCTTTTTTCTTATTAGTTTCAAAGAGTCCTTTTTTTTTTTTTTTTTTTTTTTGAGACAGGGTCTCACTCTGTCGCCCAGAGTGGAATGCAGTGGTGCAATCTCAGCTCAAAGCAACCTTCGCCTCCCGGGTTCAAGTGATTCTCCTGCCTCAGCCTCTCAAGCAGCTGGTACATGCCACTACAGTGGCTAATTTGTGTATTTTTTTATTTTTAGTAGAGACCGGGTTTTACCATGTTGGCCAGGCTGGTCTTGAACTCCTGACCTCAAATGATCCACCCGCCTTGGCTTCCCAAAATGCTGGGATTGCAGGCATGAGCCTCCCAAAGTGCTGGGATTACAGACTGCACCCAGGCAACAAGAGTTCTTTATATATTTCATGGACAAGTTTTTGTCATATGTGTATTTACACACACACACATATATATACTTCAATATCTCAAAATCAAATACCATTTCTCAGTGTGTTGGCTTTCATTTTTACTCTCTTAAAGGTGTTTATAAGTTCATCTAATGAAGTCCAAGTTCTAAATTTTCTTTATAAAAGTACTATAATATCTTAGGGCTGGGTGTGGTGGCTCATGCCTGTAATCCCAGCACTTTGGGAGGTTGAGGGGGTGGATCACGAGGTCAGGAGATCGAGACCATCCTGGCTAACAAGGTGAAACCCCGTCTCTACTAAAAGTACAAAAAATTAGCCAGGCATGGTGGCAGGCACCTGTAGTCCCAGCTACTCGGGAGGCTGAGGCAGGAGAATGGCGTGAACCCAGGAGGTGGAGCTTGCACTGAGCCGAGATCGCGCCACTGCACTCCAGGCTGGACAACACTGCAAGACTCAGTCTCAAAAAAAAAAAAAAAGGCACTATAATATCCAAGAAATTTGGTTTGTGTTTATTAGTAAATATCCTAGATCACCAAAGATTTAATCTAGACTTTAAAATTTGAGGTTTTCATAGGCTTTATTATAATATGGTACCTAATGTTTAACTGATATTTTAAAACTGTATAAACAAAGAATACTTCTGAATGTTTCACTAAATTTCTTGAGATTTTTTTTAACTTAACCTCACTAGGCTTCAATATTCCGAATGTGAAAAAGGGGAGTTGGACTGGTGACTGCTGATACTTTTTTCCAGCTGTAAAGGCAATGGGTCCATTTAATCTTTACCATTTTGTTATCAGATTTAACACTCCTCTCTTTGTTGAGTTCTGACTATGTGCTTTTTTCACAAGTACTATGTACTGAAAGGGCAACTTCACAGTCAGGTACACTCCAGGGAAAACCATTCACATTCTATCACTGAAGACACTATAGATACTGTAAGGATGTCAAAGCAAACTTTCAGAAAATCTCTTTTATACAGTACTTTTGAAATTGTGAACTATCCTATATTCACATATGTGAATATGTGAACTATCCTAAAACTAATATTCAAAAGTGATTTTTTTAAAAGTCCTTTTTAACAACTTCTTTCTTCCCGAGGCATTTACTCTTTAAGCCACTTCTAGTTCTGTGCTTTTCTCAACTCCTAAAACCCTTTAGGCTAAGTTGTTTCTTTTCTCCCTTCTTTCCACCTTTCCATTGTGTGTGTCAGCTTTTTACAATTGGAGCAATTCTGATCTCTCTTGCTTCTCTTACTCTCTTCTTCACCTATTGTTGTATTAGCAAAACAAGGACCCAGTAGCCAGCTGGACAAACCTTCCTCCTAATAGGGACAGGAATGATTATAATGATTTATTTTGTATTCTTCCCAACTGGATTTGAAACCAGCTTCACTTGCCTGTGTGCTCTCAAATATGTTATATTTTTACCAAATATATTGGTACTCGTCTTTTCCTTCTTTCAATACCTCGAGATATACCTCACTTCCTGGAAGTGAGTCCAGAATTGCCTACGTGTGTGAATAGTATAAGATCAAAGTAATGTTATTTCAATCTCTGTAAGAAAAGTAGGCAGCCTTCCTCAGTCCTCCACTCCTGTCGGGATGTCGGGACTGCAGGAACTCCGTCCGAGAGCCCCACCGGGGGACTCTGTCGGCCTTCTTTGCCGGAGGCCGACAGACCTCTTCCCCACACCTTAGGTGACCAAAATAAACTTGCAGTTTTGCTCCTACACTTGCCTACTCGCTGGTTCTTTTGTGCCCGCTCTGGTGGTCTTTAGAAAAAACAAATCAGTTGGTGCCGAAGACCCGGGAGGAAACCCCTCCTCAGGCCTCTAAGGGTTGAGGAACCTCCTCCTGCTCCCATGCGGCAGACNTCGCTGGTTCTTTTGTACCCGCTCTGGTGGTCTTAGAAAAACAAATCAGTTGGTGCCGAAGACCCGGGAGGAAACCCCTCCTCAGGCCTCTAAGGGTTGAGGAACCTCCTCCTGCTCCCACGCGGCAGACGGACCAGGACCTGAGACCCGCTTCCCTCACTCTCACGGCCTCTCTGGGGTAAGTGCCCTTGTCTCCTCTTTACCTCCCTCGGCCAGAAATCCTGCGCAGGTCCGAGGTCCAAAAAAAGAAAAAAAAAAGTAAAGTAATTTTCAGAAATTTCAGAAAACCATTTAAACCATAAGTAAATATGACAAGTGAGAAAAATATCTCCCTTGGGGACAATTATGTGCTAATCTACAAAGTACCTTCTAATCTATTTTATAGGTTCTGTAGCTCTAGATGTCCTCCCTCCCCAATAGCCCATTTTCTGCTCATGTTGGCATTCAATGAAATACACTCACTTGATGGGATTCCAGAATTATTCATTTTAACAATACCAAAATAACTTAAAGCACGAGAATAATGAAAGACTGTCTACTCCCCAAAACAGGAGAGTTTATTTGTAACCTTAAAATCTTAAATTTAAAAGATGTTTCCATAACAGATTAAACACTGAACACTGGTTAGCATCAGAAACAAGAATTTAAGTCATCATGTTAACAATAAAAACCCTCACAGTATATTAAGATTTAATAATTTGAAATGTCTACAGTTTTATAGGAGGAAAACTTCAAAATACCTAGACATAATAAATCTTAGGAGTTATGTAATGCCTGATTATCAGTTATAATTGTACCTCATCAGTATTCACTATCTCAGTTTATAATGTATAATGCTTGAAATTCATAAAACTATACTAAAAACATTTAAAAAATTGCTCTCTAATAATTCAAATATTTGTTACTATCCAAATTTATGATTTTACATAAAAAATTAACTCTCTTCATGGAACAGAGTTCTGACTCTGAAGTAAATTTTTTTTTTTTGGATAAAATGCATGTAGTAAACTTTCTGTAACAATACATTATTAACATGTGATTAGCAGTAATTAATTCAAACACATCTTATAGTCACATTAGTATTTTCCAATAATCCTGCCTTCCTGCCAGTACTAATTACCTTGTAGACATCAACAAGATGTTTAGAATACATACCTCTTGAGCAAGATCTTGTGCACTGGAGATAAGAGGAAATGGAGGACTGGCCTTGTTCATGTGTACAGTGATGGCATTGTGTATCTTAAATGCATTCTGAAAATCCTTATTTTGAACAAGTTGTAAAAGCAGTGAAATATCCTCCTGGCTCTGAGAATCTACCAAAGTATGTTGGATATGCTTAAGTGAAGAAAACAAGTCTTCTATTTCTAGTAGGAGAAGAAAAAGGTACCCAAAAGTTAATTGTTTCAGTATTAATTCAACGTGTATTTTCAGAGAAAATTTCTTTGAACCAGTAAGAATTTAAGTTTTCAGAAAAATACCAAAATCTGCAATATATTATTGTCAATCATGGTCATTTTATAGGTTTTAAGTAAAACTTTAAAAAAAATTACACAACAGAATAACTTGCATTTTACAAAGGTGTTTTAATTATAAAACTAATACACATTCACTATAAAACAAGTGAGGGGAGGAATGCAAAATTAATAAAGAAATTTAAAACCACCAATAATCCCATCACCTAGAAACATTTTTTTCTTAACATCCTATTTCAACAGTACATTGTAAATGTTTTCCCATATCACTAGTCTTTTTAAATATTTAATAATTCATGATATTCTATTACATGGCTAAACGATAATTTATAGTAACCATTAAAGTTCAACATTTAGATTGCTTCCAATTTTTTGCTACCATAAAAACAAGCATTTCAGTACACAATAATCAGTGGTACATATAAATTTGTCTGAGATTCTGATGTCTTCATAAATTAAGTCCCAGAAATAGAACTTTTAGATAATATTCTGACTTTTTTTAAAAAGTCAAACAGCTTTTCTAGGGAGGCTTTACTAATTTGCATTCCATTAACAATATTTTCAGAAATATTTGATATTATTATTTTTTAAATCTTCCATTTATTTGACTAGTAAGGAAGTTAAGGTTTATTCATATTTACCAGGTACTTCTTTTGTGGTCTATAAAACGCTAATGAATATGTGACTTTCCTAAAGTTGTACTGAAAGTTGTGGGCATATGTATGTGTATTGTGTCTGCCTGTTAGTGTGCATACATAGCACAAGCATTTTTCTGGAAAATGTTACTCCAAAATGGTTATGAAGCACTGGTAGACCAGGCACAGTGGCTCATGCCTGTAATCCCAGCACTCTGGGAGGCCCAGGCGGGTAGATCATGAGGTCAGGAGTTCGAGACTAGCCAAGATGGTGAAACCCCGTCTCTACTAAAAATACAAAAATTAGCCGGGCACAGTGGCAGGCGCCTGTAATCCCAGCTAACTCCGGAGGTGAGACAGGAGAATCACTTGAACCCAGGAGGCGGAGGTTGCAGTGAGCCGAGATCACACCATTGCACTCTAGCCTGGGCAACAGAGCAAGACCCCATCTCAAAAAAAAAAAAAAAAAAGCAGCACTGGTAGTCTCTTCCCTGCTCCCAAATAGGCTGTGTGAGTGTATGTGTGCTTGTGCATATACTCTGTCATATTTGTTGGGAATCGTTTTCCAATATTTCCATTTATCTCTTAATTATATTTGTGGTTGCTCTTATTACAGAATTTGTCAACTCTGACCCCCTGCTTTTCCTGTGTGATTTCTTTCACTGTTTCTATGCTTATAAACTTCTTGTAAGTCATTAAAAAAAAGTATCTGGATTTCTTCTAGCTTCTTATAATTTCTACTTTATTTAACTTCTATTTAATTTTAATTCATCTAGAATTTATTTTGGCATAGATCTGAAAAAATTTAACTTTACTTTTCTTCCAAATAACCAATGATTCTAGTACCATTTATTAAATAATCATTCCTGGCCAGGCGCCGTGGCTCAGGTCTGTAATCCCAGCACTTGGGGAAGCTGAAGCAGGTGGATTGCTTGAGTCCAGGAGGTCAAGACCAGCCTGGGCAACATGGTGAAGCCCCGTCTCTACTAAAAAAATACAAAAAATGTCTAGGCACAGTGGCTCACACCTGTGTTCCCAGCACTTTGGGAGGCTGAGGTGGACAGATTGCTTGAGTTCAGCAGTTTGAGACCAGCCTAGGCAACATGATGAGACCCTGTCTTTTTTTAAAATAATTTTTAAAAATGCAAAATATTAGCCAGGCACTGTGGTATGTGCCTTAGTCCCAGCTACTCATGAGGCTGAGGTGGGAGAATCCACTGGGGCCATGATCACTATACTGCACTGTAGTCTGGAAAACTGAGACCTCATCAAATAATCATTCCTTTTCCACTGATTTATAATGCCACTAAATTCTTACACATATCAGAGTCTGTCTTTATTTCACTGGTCTATCAGAACTATACTGTTTTATTAGAGTAGCATTATAATGTTTGCTCATATTAATATGACAAGTACCTGATCTTTCCTTAAGTTTCTTGACTATTCTAAATTGGTTACAAGTCACTTTTTTCAAGTTACCTCCCATTCCCTCTTTCCTAGTCTTCCAATAAGAAAAGTCCTATTGAGATTTTGACTAAAATTAAACCTGTAAATGAGTCTAGGAAAAACTTAAGAGCACATACTAGGACTTATACAGTCAAAGACATAGCATAAAAAAGACATGGAGGCCGGGCACAGTGGCTCAAGCCTGTAATCCCAGCACTTTGGGAGGCCGAGGCAGGCAGATCACGAGGTCAGGAGATCGAGACCATCCTGGCTAATATGGTGAAACCCCGTCTCTACTGAAAATACAAAAAAATTAGCCAGGTGTGGTGGCAGGTGCCTGTAGTCCCAGCTACTCAGGAGGCTGAGGCAGGAGAATGGCATGAACCTGGGAGGCAGAGCTTGCAGTGAGCCAAGATAGCGACACTGCACTACAGCCTGGGTGACAGAGCAAGGCTCTGTCTCAAACAAACAAACAAAAAAACCAAAAAGACATGGAAAAAAATCTTCCCAATGTGCCTTTTTGTCAGCTCTCTTCTTATAAGGTCTGCAGAAACACCACTGACTCTTATTTATCTTGTATCCCACAATTTGAAGAGCAGTTACATTTTTAAATAGATTTTAACAGCTCTTCAGTTGATTCTTGAGGTTCCCTATCTTTCCTGCCCCAAATCAAAACAACTTGAGTCTTCCGTTTAAACATATATATATATTTAGTCTTCCTTATTTTATATATATAGTTGTCCCTCAGTATCAGTGGGAGATTGGTTCCAAGACCTCCCACAGATAGCAAAATTTGCAGATGCTCAAGTCCCTTATATAAAATGGTGTAGTATTTGCATATAAGGTATACACATCCCCCAGTTACCTAAAATCAGCTCTAGATTACTTACAATACTTAATACAATGTAAATAGCTATTATATCGTATTGTTCAGAGAATAATGACAGGGAAAAAAAGTCTTTTTTATAAAGACTTAAAAGGTTTAAAAGTCGGCCACACGCAATGGTGGCTCATGCCTATAATCCCAGCACTTTGGGAGGCTGAGGCAGGTGGATCACATGAAGTCAGGAGTTTGAGACCAGCCTGGCCAACATGATGAAACTCCATTTCTACTTAAAAAAATACAAAAATTAGCCAGGTATGGTGGCGTGCTCCTGTAGTCCCAGCTACTTGGGAGGCTGAGGCAGGAGAATCACTTGAACCCAGGTGGCGGAGGTTGCAGTGACCCAATATCATGCCACTGCACTCTAGCCTGGATGACAGAGCGAGACCCTGTTTCAAAAAAGAAAAAGGAAATAAAGAAAATAAAACTTTTTTCCTTGTCATTATTCTCTAAACATACATATATGTATGGTCATCAGTAGTTTAAAATGAAGAAAAATTTGGCAAAAAATTTAAAAGTCAAAACTGTCATTAGAATGACATAAGAAGCTGTGGCTCAGAGCTAGATAAGAGCTAAGGGATAGCCAGAATTTAACCATAAGCTAATATTAAGAATAGATAGAAAGAATATAAAGGCCGGGCGCGGTGGCTCAAGCCTGTAATCCCAGCACTTTGGGAGGCCGAGAGGGGCGGATCATGAGGTCAGGAGATCGAGACCATCCTGGCTAACACGGTGAAACCCCGTCTCTACTAAAAAAATACAAAATCTAGCCGGGCGAGGTGGCGGGCGCCTGTAGTCCCAGCTACTCGGGAGGCTGAGGCAGGAGAATGGCGTAAACCCGGGAGGCGGAGCTTGCAGTGAGCTGAGATCCGGCCACTGCACTCCAGCCCGGGCGACACAATGAGACTCCGTCTCAAAAAAAAAAAAAAAAAAAAAGAAAGAATATAAAATGTCAGATTCCATTACATACAATGAGGTTACCAAAGAATTCCCTAAGAGATTAAAGAATTCAACAGCCTTAAAGTATCTTAAAAGCAAAACAGGAAAACATTTAAATATCTTACAAGAAAAACAATTTTCTTTGTAGAGATGGAGTCTATAACTTCTGGCATCAAGAAATCTTCCTGCCTCGTCCTCCCAAAGCGCTAGGATTACAGGTGTGAGCCATACCTTTCAAGGCCTTTAGTAAATGTTAAAAGGGCCTCATGGCCGGGAGCAATGGGTCATGCCTGTAATCCCAGAACTTTGGGAGGCTCAGGAGGACAGATCACCTGAGGTCAGGAGTTCGAGACCAGTCTGGCGAACATGGTAAAACCCCAACTCTACTAAAAATACAAATAAATTAGCGGGGCATGGTTGTGCACGCCTAAAGTCCCAGCTACTTGGGAGGCTGAGGCAGGAGAATCGCTTGAACCTCAGAGGCGGAAGTTGCAGTGAGCCAAGATCGCACCACTGCACCCCAGCCTGGTGACAGAGTGAGACTCTGTCTCAAAGAAAAATGAAAGAAAAAAAAGGGCCCCAGCATGGCTGTTAGGGTATTGTGAAAGACTGAGAGCCTCAGATTTCACCACTGACTGAAATCAACAAGCAGCCTTAGACAGCCCAGAAGGTAACTGTATCCCTACTGGGTCTCTTCAACCTCAGGGGAATTTAAATTTTTTAAGGCCAAGGAGTTTCTGCATAATCTCTCCTATGTACCAAAGCCACTCAAAAGGATACTAAAATACTGACATTATTTTGAAAATTACCTGTACTTCTACTTTTTGGCTGTTAACTACTGGTATTATTTTGCTATGCCATGTAGCCTTTCAAACTTTTAAAATGCCGGTCTAACCATATAGATAACACTGTAAATGTTGTTTTGCAACCTGTTTTCCAATTCCTTAGAATAAATTTCTAGGATAAAATTATTAATCAGATAATAAAAACATTTAACACTTTGATACATACAAGCTGCCTTCTGGGTTTGTACCAATTCATATCCCTATCAGCAATGCACATGAATGTCTGTTTTCACAAACACACACCAATTTAAGAATTATCAATCTTTTAATTTTTGGTGATCTGGTATGACTGAACATATTTTTACAAGTTATAGCCATTTGAATTTCTTCTTTCATCCATTTTATCTTTTGCCCATTTTCTACTAGAGTGCTTTTATAACTAGAATTTAACTGATATCCCTGTAGTCTTAACTATAACATAATACAATTTCATCATTTTTTCTTATAGCAGAACAATGGCTTTTAATCCAATATATTTATGAAAAAAAGCTAAGGAAATGTAAAAGACCTATTTTGCCACAGTTCTAATTTAATCATAACCACAATCTCCAGTGCCTTTTTTTTTTTTTTTGGAGATAGGGTTTCACTCTGTCACCCTGCTAGAGTTCAGTGGTGTGAACACGGCTCACTGCAGCCTTGAGCTCCTGGGCTCAAATGATCCTTCCCACCTCACCCTCCCCAGTAGCTGGGACTACAGGTGCATAACACCACACCCGACTAATTCTTTTGCATTTTTTGTAGAGACAATATTTCACTGTCGCCCAAGCTGGTCTCGAACTCCTGGACTCAAGTGATTCACCCACCTTGGCCTCCCAAAGTGCTGAGATTATAGGCGTGAGCCACCACGCCCAGCCATAAAGGGTACATTTTTAAAAGCACTTCACAAGTATGTATTAATTCAAGAACATTTTCTTTTTTTTTTTTGAGACCAGGTTTCTCTCTGTCACCAGGCTGGAGTATAGTGGCGCAATCAGAATTCACTGCAGCCTCGACTTCTCAGGTTCCAGTGATCCTCCCACCTAGCCTCCAAGTAGCTAGGACCACAGTTGCATTCCACCACACCTAGCTATTTTTGTATTTTTTTGGTAGAGATGGACTTTTGCCAGGTTGCCCATGCTAATCTACAACTCTTGAGCTCAAGCGATCCACCCACCTCGGCCTCCCAAAATGCTAGGATTATAGGCATGAGCCACCACGCTCAGCTAAGAACAGTTAATTTTCCACCCACTCAAAGAAAAGTTCCATTCTTTCATGGATATATCTGTTACTTAAAACAAAAATACACCTAAGTTTTTCAACATTCTATACAATTCTGCAGGGAATTTTTAAAATTCATTCAGATGTAACTAAATCAGTTCTGTCAAGTACACTCTTCCATAATAAAGATGAAGACACAGAGACAACAAAGAGAGGACAGAGGACAGAGGACAGAGAGAAGAAATTCCCTTCCCCAATCCCAGACAAGACAACAGACACAAGAAGGAACCACATGGACAGAGAAATAAAGAGAGAAAGGAAGAACCATAAGGCTAGTGAGAAAGTCTGACATATGTGCTAGGTTGGGAGTGGACAAGGAAGTAAGTACTTAAGGCGGGATGGAGGCAAGAGAAGGTAGAGGCAGGCATAGCAAACCTAGCTTTGGTAATAAATTCAAGCCTGTAACAAATTTCCTACAAGGAATTTCTTTATATCTAGTTTAAATTATTTACCCTGTAGTTAGACCTATTTCCTCTTACCTGATTTTTCAGTAGAAATTAAGTTCCCATCTTCTCTAATATTTCATGCAACACTTAACTCTTGATTATTTAAAAGAGAGAATATATTATTCTAAAGTGAGAAAATTCACTTACAGTTGGCTTTGGGATACAACTAATCAGATAAATACAAACATACACATTGGTCCACAAATCCACCCTCGTAAAATCTGTCCTCCCTCCTTGCCCTCTCCTGGCAGTCTAAAATGTAAAAGAATGAAGACTGTGAAATAGGCAACAGAAAGCAATCACCAAGAGTTACTTTATCAGAAAATCCTACTTTCCAATGCCTAGAACTGTGGGTAGCCATGTGAAAATTTTTTGGTTATAAGGGTAAACATTAAAATTACCTCAGGAGGCCGGGTGCAGTGGCTCATGCCTGTAATCCCAACACTTTGGGAGGCCGAGGCAGGTGGATCACGAGATCAGGAGATCGAGACCATCCTGCCTAACACGGTGAAACCCTGTCTCTACTAAAATACAAAATATTAGCTGGGCATGGTGGCGGGCACCTGTAGTCCCAGCTACTCGGGAGGCTGAGGCATAAGAATGGCGTGAACCCGGGAGGCGGAGCTTGCAGTGAGCCGAGATCGCGCCACTGTACTTCAGCCTGGGCGACAGAGCGAGACTCCGTCTCAAAAAAAGAAAAATTACCCAAGGAATCTCCATCTGGATTGGCATCATTTATTTTTATATATTACTCTCATTTGCCCCATATTAAAACAGATAGCTTCTAGGGACCTATATCCAGCATTAAGCTTCTCCACTTCATTGTGTAATTCCGATTCTTTTAACCTGTCTTCAGAAATTTCAACTCCAACCAACTTCATGACTTTTTTCTGAAACTTTTAAGATTTCTTTTCCTCTAAACTAGAGGGTCAAATATGATACTCAGATGGGAAACTTAGTATTACTAAGTAGGAGGAAATTACATCAGTTTCCAGTATATCTACCTGTGGAATTAAAATTGCGGTGGCTCATGCCTGTAATCCTAACACTTTGGAAGGCCAAGGTGGGAGGATCGCTTGAGGCCAGGAGGTCAAGACCAGCCTGGGCAACACAGTGAGACCCCATCTCTACAAAAAAATAAAAATTAAAAAAAATTTTTTTTAACCTAGATGAATGGAAAAACAAGATGTGGTATATTGGTATAGTGGAATATTAATTCATCCATAAAAAAGAAATGAAGTACTGATTCATGCTACAATATGGATGAACCCTGAAAATGTAATGGTAAGTGAAAAGAGGCCAGTCACAAAAGAGCCTATGTTATGTAATTTCATTCATATAAAATGTCTAGAATAAGCAAATCCAAAAAGACAAAGTATATTCGTGGTTGTCAGGGGCCAGGTGGTGGAGAGAATAGGGAGTGACCATATATTTTGGAATTATATAGTAGTGATGGCTGCACAACCTTGGTTTTTTTGTTTGTTTGTTTTTTTAACACTGCAGCCTCAATCTCCTGGGCTCAAAAAATCCTCTTGCCTCAGCCTCCCTAGTAGCTGGGACTACAGAAGCATGCCACCATGCCCAGCTGATTTGTGTGCATGTTTTTTTGCGTTTGTTTGTTTGTTTTAAGAGACAAGGTCTATGTTGCCCAAGCTGGTCTCAAACTCCTGGGCTCAAGAGATCCTCCTGCCTCTGCTTCCAAAGATGCTACTAATACAGGTGTGAACCACCATGCCTGCCTGCACAACCTTGTGAGTATACTAAAAACTAATGAATTCTACAGTTTAAAAGACAAAATTTTATGGTATGTGAATTATATCTTAATAAAGCTGTTATTTTAAAAATGAAATAAGAAATTAGTAGCTAAGATCCACAAATTAATTTTATGGACTACAGGGTTAGATGATCTCTCTGCAGCTTCTGGTTCTCACAAAAATTAAATTTCATTCAAACCTGTAGTGTGCCATTGACTCAAATGCTTTTTCCATTTGGTCCTCAAGAAAATCCTGAAACTGAGGCTCAGAAAAATTAAGTAACACGCCCAACGTTAATAGCAATTCAGTAACTTAGAAAGTATTTAAACTCAGTTTTGACTCTAATACCCCTGCACTTTCCAATGTGCAGCTACCTCATACATTTCTGAATATGCCGTAAGATAACGAAGCAAATCTCTGCAGGCAGAAATAAGTTTTAAAACCTACTACTGATTAATAAGTGGAATGAAGTTTTAACGTATTGTGTCAAAGACTGAATGATGTAGCAGTTACTTTTCTATAGAAGTATGTGTATTTAATAAACAAAATTTACATGACTATACATATACTCTAATGAATTTTTACATCTTCAGGTCTAATTTTAGCAGCTTGACTAAATCACAGAATTCTCAAATGATCCCAACACTTCAAACATTAAATCTATTGACAATAGATTTAATTATTTCAATTCCAGGAAGGTAAAATAATTCCCTGAAGGAATGGCTAATAACATTTATTTGGAAATATCTATAACAATAGCTAAACAAAATTTGATAGTAAAATAATTAACTTCTCAGAAGCAGGTTGAACTAAAACTCAGGATTTACTGGCACTGGGATTTTGTCTGTTGGCTTGAAATACATTTTATCTTAAAGCCAACCTTTAAAAAAGTTTACAATCACACAAAATTCCAGTACGCCCCACGAACAATCAAAAGCCAGTTAAATGCCAGAATGAAATGTGAAAGAGCTATTTTACTTTAAAATGTCAATAATCTTTTGACTTAATGGTTTGAACATCCAGAGACATCTGGCAAAAAATATGCAGACACTAATTAAGACTGAAACATGCTATTAATTCTATGAAAATATTTTATTCCTTAGCTTTACTCATCCCCGTTTCTTCTCCGTGGTGTGTTTTTCCTTCTTCACACTGATAGTATCTCAAAGATTAGAAAGCCCCTAATCACAAATTCCAGGAGTCTTTTTATTAACCACTAAACAGCTTACCACAGATATATATGGGTGTGTGTGTTCCCTTTCCTGACACTGCTTCAAAGACAACAATTTTATAGTCACATATATGATAGATGGCAGTCATCCCTAGTTTGTTCCCTTTAAGTACTCTATCTATATATTTCCTTGTCCACATCCCTGGCCCAAAATTACTTATCTGAGAACACAAAAACAGTGAAATCTATAATACAGAAATATATGAAAATTACTCTACTCTAGCTTAACCTGCTCTAACCTGCATTATTTTCTTTTCTGAAGATTTTTCTCACAACGTTGTTTGCTCTGATTATGAAAGAGAACAAAGACAATCATATCTGTAACAAAGGAAGCTTTAAAAACTAATGCCAATTTTAAGGAAAGCCTCCCTAATACCAAAATTTTTACCATTTATAATACTAATTATTCATTTGAAATCTAGTTCCCATATCACTATTTTTTATCTTTCAAAAAAATTCTAACTGCTTTTAAACAAGAAAATTCAGTTCATCCTTTCTGAGTATTTTCTGTCAATTCCATCCCTGCACTTTTATTATCATACATTGTCAAATTTACAAATACTTTTCATTAAAAACCACCCAATTACTTAATCTTGCCAATCACATTTTCGATTCTTAAAAGAATACTTTGTCTACTCACAAATAAATGATGATGTATTATTTAGAAACTGAAGGCTTCCTCTCAAAGAAAGAAATCAGTTGCCCATTCTTCCCTCATTTAAAACAAAGTTGCTGTGAAAAAGGCTGAGACGTTGTTTCCCGTCATACAGGCGGGTATTAATCAAATACTAGCAAGGAGACACACACAATATTCAGGGAGTACTTCTCTTACAGTTTGATGTGTTAGCAGATTATGAACAAGAAAAAAAAGTTTGGCAAAAAGCTATTACACTTCATTTTAAACAAAAACTTAAAAACCTGAGGCTATGACGGACAATAGCAAACTATACCTTATGCTAATTTCTCATGATTCTTACATAACAGATATCTGTGTTGACTATATTAACATAAAATATATCATTTATTTCTCAAAATACATCTCCTGTCCAAGAAATGAATTACAAATACCTGTTATGACATTTCAAATTACTTTAAAATAAAATATATAAAACTGCCTTAAATTCAAGGACCACACATAGGTACTTTTAAAAACTACAGCAGATTACACATTGGAATAGAGGTATCCTTTAATCTGAATTTTTAAAAAAAAAAAAAAGTCAGCAATAGAACATACAAACAGAAACAGGAAAAAGGAAAAAAATATTTAAGAGAAATGATGTCCAATTTTCTGTGCTTAGGCAAAACAAACAAAACCATAAACTCACAAATGTTCTCTTACTAAGTGAATCTGGCTGAAGCTATATTTGTTTCTTTACTGTGATTACATGAATATTACCTATCAGATGGATACTTACACCTGATTGTAAGTAAACCAAATGGACAAATACATTAATCTTATGGGAATGTAAACAGAAAAACAGAAGAATCAATCCAGGTTGGCACTGGATATAACAAACTTTCTCCAATAAAATATTTTCAGAATATTTTAATAAATAAATAATAATAAAGTGGTGGGAAATGAAGGCTAGTAACAAGCAATCAGGAATGAAGTATTTTACTCTAATAAAACCCTCAGGAAAAAAGAGCATAAAATTCCTTCACATAAATGTATTTAAAAAATATGTAATCTTTTAGCTTTCACTGTAATTAAAATATCTGAAGGCAGGAATTTAGCAGACTTCACTATTCATAACTAAACACATATCTATGATTTCTTAAAACACAGAGAAGCATGTACACATATGAAATGTGGATCCTGAATAAAAATTTATAACAGGCCAGGCGCGGTGGCTCAAGCCCGTAATCCCAGCACTTTGGGAGGCCGAGACGGGTGGATCGCGAGGTCAGGAGATCGAGATCATCCTGGCTAACCCGGTGAAACCCCGTCTCTACTAAAAAATACAAAAAACTAGCCGGGCAAGGTGGCGGGCGCCTGTAGTCCCAGCTACTCGGGAGGCTGAGGCAGGAGAATGGTATAAACCCGGGAGACGGAGCTTGCAGTGAGCTGAGATCTAGCCACTGTACTTCAGCCCGGGCGACAGAGCGAGACTCCGTCTCAAAAAAAAAAAAAAAAAAAAATTATAACAAAGAAAAGAAGATGACGTGATGTAGTAGAAACTGCTCCAGACTTGAGACGGGCGCAGTGGCTCACACCTGTAATCCCAGCACTTTGGGAGGCTGAGGAGGGCAGATCACGAGGTCAGGAGTTGAAGACCAGCCTGACCAACATGGTGAAACCCTGTCTCTACTAAAAATACAAAAATTAGCCAGGTGTGGTGGCACATGCCTGTAATCCCAGCCACTAGGGAGGCTGAGGCAGGAGAATTGTTTGAACCTGGGAAGGCAGAGGTTGCAGTGAGCCGAGATTGCACCACTGCACTCCAGCCTGGGCAACAGAGCAAGACTCCACTTTAAAAAAAAAAAAAGAAAGAAATTGCTCCAGACTTGGAATAAAGAGACTCAATGAGGAACAAATCTGGCATATACATGGTACCTTTGGCCAAATTACAAAAAGGTGCACTACACTGGGTAGCCACAGCTCTGGCCTGGTGAGTGAAGTGCAGGCTGGATCCTGGTTTCCATTCAAACCTTCCATTTTGTGCAGTACATCAACATCCGATCTGGCAAATTCAAACTTGGCTCTACCACTGGTGTCTTTAACTAAGGTTCAATTTCTTTATCTCCAAAATGGAGATTACAGAGTACTGTTAACAGGATTATTTCATTACATGAAACAATGTTTGCTAAAATACTTAGTACAGGCTCAACAGATCTTTGAATGGTAAAATGATGACAACGACAATAAAAACTCTCTCCTTCTACAAAAAAGTAGAAATACATCTTTTTTCACACCTAAAACATAGCAAACCACCAAAAAATAAAATGTTCCCCTAACACTAGTTCAGTGAGCACCTGGGTGTATGTGCACGTGCAAGAAGGGCAGGCAGTAAATTCAATGATTAAATATTCTAAGTTTCAAAACATGCATTTGATATCAATGTCTCTTGTAGATTCACTATGCCTAGTAACATTCTAACAGCTAGGAGAAGTCTTGTGATAAGAAGCTATTTAATTTATTTAGCCCAGAGTTCTCAAAATCCATTTGGTCACAGAATTCTTTTGGTTTGGTTGTATCCACTTATATCTCATAGGACTTTTTCCCCCCCCCCCCACAGAACAGAATTTGGGGATATAGAAAATACCAGTATTTTATGTTTATGATACCATATGAACAATACCAGTTCTTCTTATTGACAATCATTAATTTAAAAAATCAAAGAATTTAAACTGTAGTTACTAATTTCATTACTATTTTACAAACTTGAAGGAAATCAGAAATTCAAAATCTGAAAATTGTTTTTTAGTATTTTGCATAAAGTTTGTGAGTTTGATTAAAAGGGAAATTTCAAGGCTTTAAATGTTAGGGCCCATGAAAACTCTTTAATATCTAAAAAACATGTTATAGTGACTGAACATTTAAACCACATGCTTTTAGTTCTATGTTGGTAACAGTAAACAATAGTTATATGGCGTTTCTAAGAAAACAAAGGATCTTGGTCTGGAATTCAAACTGTCATTACTTTCTGTTAAACCCTCTTCCTTCCCATATACAGATAAATTAAAGCGAAATGTTTTCTATTATCCCTCTATTTTTACTTACCTAATATTTTCACAGCATAATGAGGACTTTCTAAGACAATTCCTTCCTCTGTATCAAACATAGGGTTATCTATTCCGGTCTTTGGAGGAATTTGGGCTAGTTTCTTAAGTCTCATGGAAGAATTAAGGTCAAGTTCTTGCTTTTTCCCTTCTTCCTCTCTCCTACGCCTCATGTCCTCCTGTTGTTGCCGAATACGCTCCAACTGTGCACTTCGACGTATTGGCATCATCCTGGTGCCCAAATCTCCGGGGCAGTCAACAGCCATCTCTCGGTGCTTCTGATGTTCCTCTGGTGATGCAAGATCAACATTTTTTACTTCGTTGTCTGATTCCTCTGTAACATGCCCATTCATATGGGATGTTGTCATGGTTATCTATAAAAACCTGTACCACCTTTTATAAATCAATTTTTCCTATAAGCCAATTCTCTTGATTCTGTAGTATAAAATCCATGTTACTTCAAAAAAAAAAAAAAAAAAAGACCAAAAAAACTTCTCACATCACATAATAATGCTATGAAAAAGTATCCATGAAGGAAATCTAAGGGGAAAGATGAGGGGAAAAAAAGTATAAGAATTACAATATAAAAGCAGGTTTTTACATAGCCCACTTCTAAATCTCCATACAACACAGAAAATAATAAGTATGTAATATTATTTTGCAATGTAGATTAAGTACTTTCACTTTACAGATAATGGTGAGCAAACCAAGATTCCCTCTCCCCAAAAAAGTCCCTTTCCAAGAATGTGAAACATACTATTCCATTTTAAAGCTAAGAAAAATGATATACAGTACTGGAAAGTTTAGAAAAGTAGGAAAGTAAAAAAGTTGGGGGTACTAGTTTGGTAGAGAACACGTTGCTTGCTTCAAACATAAAAGGTGTTTTAATCATCTTTTAGTAGTTGTCTCAACACAGTACTTTTTGCTCAACAATTAACATGGGATTGAAATAACTTACTAGTTAACTGCTAAAGAAATTGATGAACGATCAACCAATTTGGCATATAGCAGCCTTGTTTGTACCTTACTTGAAATACAAGCAGTATTCTGGGGGATAATTCATTCATTTTTAGGAGTTTTTGAGATGAAGAACATGCCCAATGAATAAGAAACTTCAATTAGCAGCTGAGGCAGCTACAAGACAAAACAACATTGAAACAAGGATTACATGGGTTATCAGTCTTTATAATTGGTCCCATTTAAAAAAAATAAAAAAAAGAATTGGACCGGGTGCAGTGGCTCACGCCTGTAATCCCAGCACTTTGGGAGGCCAAGGCAGACAGATCTCCTGAGGTCAGGAGTTCGAGACTAGCCTGGCCAACATGGTGAAACTCCGTCTCTACTAAGAAAAACACAAAAATTAGCCAGGCATGGTGGCGAGTGCCTGTAATCCCAGCTACTCAGAAGGCTGAGGCAGGAGAATCGCTTGAACATGGGAGGCAGAGGCAGCAGTGAGCTGAGATCACACTATTGCACTCTAGCATGGGTGACAGAGCCAGACTCCATCTCAGGGGGAAAAAAAAAAAAAGAATTGGGGTTAACTATACAAGAATTACAAGGATTCATTTAGAGAAAATGGTAGTGTCTGTTGCCAAAAACTTTTGAGAGTCATACTGTACAGCTAAAAGATAACAGTAAGCAGGGAGATAAGAAAACTGAACTTTTAATCCTCTAGTGTTATGATTTAAGACTAGTCATTTTCTCTCTTTGACTCTCAGATTCACTTGGAAGCTTTATTTATAGGATTGACTGTTCTGAGTGTCACATGAGCTAATGTATACTTACATTGATTACCAGTATTAACTTGATTTTCCTATTTTAAAAATCTTTCAACATATTTTAGAAAATAAAAATATTTTACCAGATAACTCTGGCTTTTCATCGAGCTATTTCTCAGGCATACATAGGCAGGTTGTTTACATATGTGTAAACCCACACATTAAATCTAATTAGCCTTTTTTCACTCAAGAGCAATAATATTTACAATAATAAACCTACAACCTCCTTGAGTTGGGCATCACTTAAGTAAACAGGTTGGTTAGAGCACAATGCCAACTAAGCAAAAGCCAGGTTTTCAGATAATATTCCTAATACCAGCCAATCTTTTCTCAAACATCTTCAGTCATAATACAAACAGGGACAGAAGACAAAATGCTTAATACAAACTCAACCAGGCTATCAGGAAAACCACTAGTCCAACAATCAGGAAAATGGATGCCAGTTACAAGAGTCAATTATTAAAACTACATTTGCACAAAATTTTGGTAGATTTTCTGTCTTTCATCCAAAGTTTGTCTTCTGTGATCTACACGTAAGTACCTTATTTACCATTAGATTGCCTTCTTTTCATTAACATGACAGCTATTTGATTTATGTTAGGCAATTCTTAAGTTATGTTAGGCATTGATTATATGCAAATGCAAATTCAGCTTTTAAATGTTTTCCTTACAAGTAAGCAGAAAAACTGCGTAGGAGTTACTACAGTGCTATGTTTAACTTTAAAAATCCAGGAGTGTACATATTTTCAGAAAATTAAAACTCTCAACCCTCTCTATAATAATTACTGGATATTAAAAATCAAATTTAATATTAAATGATATGTTTTTAACATATATATATATATAAATTATGATCTGAAATTTAAAACTCAGCTTAAAAGCTCTACATCTGTGTCCATATTCACTACCCTATGAGGGAAAATTAGAAGTCATGCAAGAGAGACGGGGCCAGATCATTCAGGTCAAAATTCTCATGCTTGTACTATTTATTATCGTACTTGTATATCTGGATCCAATTTTTGCTCTCAGAAAAATTTCTATAACCTGGTAGTAATCTGCTTTAAATTTTATTTTGGTTATCTCCCCAGGAATGTTCAGTCTACTGGGAGAGAAAGCAAAGAAAATAAATGATTATTTTTTCCTCAAACTCCTCAATAGATTCTAAATTTGTTAGAGAGAGGGGTCATGTCTTACTTTTACAGCTCCAGTGCTTAGCCTAACACATATCATAAGAAATGCCCAATAAATATCTGTTCAACTCAACTTGGAATGTCACAGACAATGAACTATAAAACTTGGTCTGTGGTAAAAGGTGATAGGAAACACTAAAAACATCAGGATACATTTCTTTGAGCTGGATTTCAAAGGGCAACTAAAAATTAGCCAGACAGCAGAAAGGTCTATTCCAGGCAGACAGGCTCACATGACCAATAGGAAGGAAGAGAATGACAGAATGGCACTTTAAGAAAACACAAGAGAATATGATAAAGCTGGATGGGACAATGGGTGCATGCTGTACATGAATAATGAAAAAACTGGAAAGGCAAGCAGGAGACCATAATGAGAAGAGTTTTAGATTTTTACCCTGAAAATAGTAACAATAATTAAAAGATTTTAAGCAGGGGATGACATAATCACATTCATTTTTATAGAAATATCACTCCTATTGGATAGAGATACAAAAAATCCTTAAAAAAATAAATCAATGAATCCAGGAGCTGGTTTTTTGAAAACATCAACAAAATTGATAGAACACTAGCAAGACTCATAAAGAAGAAAAGAGAGAATAATCAAATAGATGTAATAAAAAATTATAAAGGGAATATCACCACTGATCCCACAGAAATACAGACTACTATCAGAGAATACTATAAACACCTCTACACAAATAAACTAGAACATCTAGAAGAAATAGATACATTCCTAGACACATACACCCTCCCAAGACTAAACCAGGAAGGAGTTCAATCCCTGAATATACCAATAACAGGCTCTGAAACTGAGGAAATAATTAATAGCCTACCAACCAAAAAGAGTTCAGGACCAGATGAATTCACAGCCGAATTCTACCAGAGGTACAAACAGGAGCTGGTACCATTCCTTCTGAAACTATTCCAAGCAACAGAAAAAGGGAATCCTCCCTAACTCATTTTATGAGTCCAGTATCATCCTGATACCAAAGCCTGGCAGAGACACAACAAAAAAAGAGAATTTTAGGCCAATATCCCTGATGAACATCGATGCAAAATCCTCAATAAAATACTAGCAAACTGAATCCAGCAGCACATGAAAAAGCTTATCCACCACGATCAAGTGGGCTTCATCCCTGGAATGTAAGGCTGGTTCAATATATGCAAGTCAATAAACGTAATCCATCATATAAACAGAACCAAAGACAAAAACCACGATTATCTCACTAGATGCAGAAAAGGACTTCGACAAAACTCAATAGCCCTTCATGCTAAAAACTCTCAATAAACTAGGTATTGATGGGACGCATTGCAAAATAATAAGAGCTATTTGTTACAAATCCACAGCTAATATCATACTGAATGGGGAAAAACTGGAAGCACTCCCTTTGAAAACTGGTACAAGACAGGGATGCCCTCTCTCACCACTCCTATTCAACATGGTGTTGGAAGTTCTGGCCAGGGCAATCAGGCAGGAGAAAGAAATAAAGGGTATTCAATTAGGAAAAGAAGAAGTCAAATTGTCCCTGTTTGCAGATGATATGATTGTATATTTAGAAAACCCCATTGTCTCAGCCCAAAATCTCCTTAAGCTGATAAGCAACTTCAGCAAAGTCTCAGGATACAAAATCAATGTGCAAAAATCACAAGCATTCC